>NC_081561.1:42293615-42308544 GCF_022355385.1 Mustela nigripes | reverse complement strand
TGCAGAAAAAATGAAATTGGACCATTCCCTTACACCACACACAAAAATAGACTCCAAATGGATGAAGGACCTCAATGTGCGAAAGGAATCCATCAAAATCCTTGAGGAGAACACAGGCAGCAACCTCTTCGACCTCATCCACAGCAACATCTTCCTAGGAACAACGCCAAAGGCAAGGGAAGCAAGGGCAAAAATGTACTATTGGGATTTCATCAATGGTAATCAGATCTTAACACTTAACTTTAAATATCGCTTAAGTACTTATACTTTCCATATTAACAACTCCAATCTCTAGCTAATGAACTCCAGTTTTTTTTTTGTTTTAACTGCCTTTCAACATGTCTACCTTGATGACTAATAGATATGAAATCAATATTCCCTAGTAATGTAAACAGAATAATGTCCTCATTCTCTGTCAATTGAGGCTGCTATAACAAAATGCCACAGACAAGTTACCTTATAAACAAGAAAAACTTATTTCTCAGTTCTGAAGGCTGAATATCCAAGATCAGTGTGCCACCATGTTGGGTTTTATTCCAGACTGCAGACTGCCTACTTTTCTCACTCTGTCTTCACAAGGTGCAAATGGCAAGGAAGCTCTCTGGGGCCTCTTTTATAAAGACACTAATCCCATTTGTGAGGGCTCCACCCTCATGACCTAAGTACCTACCAAATGTCCACCTCCTAATACCATCATCGTGCACATTAGCATTTCAGTGTATGGATTTTGGAGAGATACAAATATTCAGACTACAGCAGCTTCCAAGGATGTTTACATCCTAATCCACAGAACCTGTAAATGTCACAAAAGGTGACAAAAGGGCTCTGCAGATGTCATTAAGACAAGAATCTTGATATGAAGATTATCCTAGATTATCTAGTTGGACCCAATGTAATCACAAGGCTCTTTATGAGAGGGAACTGGATGGACAAAGCAGAGATAGAGGTATGATGAAACAGAGGTCAGAATGATACTATTGCTGGAAGGGTCTGCCTGAAACCATGAATGCAGGCAACCTGTAAAAGCTAGAAAAAGCAAAGAAAAGATTCTTTTCTAATCTGCAGGAGGAATGTAGTCTTTCTGAAACATTGATTTTTAGAACATGGGGCCTCCAGAACTGCAATATTACACATTTTCATAGTTTTAAGGCACTAAGTTTGGAATTTGTTAGAACAGCAACAAGAAACATAAATGCATAACAAACTTATAATAATCCAACTTTTCCTTCTACAATGTTTACCATTTTAATAAATTAAACTATATATAACTGTAGCTGAATAGTCACAATTTGGTAGGGAGTTACCCTGAGGAGGAAAACTAGAGAATCCTATTTCTAAGGGCTTATTCTCCCGGAGAGTTTAGTGCAATAACAATCCACTAAAAAGCATCAGGTTTCTCCCAAAGAGTCAAGGAAGCAGGTCTTCAATGGGGAAACAATCACACTAAACACATTTTTCAAGTAAGGGTCTGGCTTTATAAATAAACTCCATGAAAACTCTGTTATAATAGAGGAAGGTAAGATGACCTAAGAAAAGCAAATAGGCTTTGTGGTAAGGGGAATAGTCTATGGGAGCAAAGCAGTGCCTCCATTTGCACAAGGAGGTAGCTATAAAATTTGATCCAAAATAACTTCAGGATGCGTCTTGAGGAATGACAGGTATGTACCTCCAGGGCAGGTAGGCATCTGTTCACAATGGGCTAAGCACAACTTTGTAAAACATTTACTGTGTCCTAGTCTGTTTAGGCAGGACAGTTTCTGTCCAGGGTTTCTGTCCTGGGTGGCTTATAAACAACAGAAATTGATTCCTCAAATTGGAGGCTGGAAGTCCAAGATCAGGTTGCTAGCATGGTTCAGTCCCAGTAACAGTCTTCTTTTAGGTTGCAGAATTCTAATTGTACCCTCACATGGTAGATAAGAGAGAGAGGAAGCAATCTCTCTTATGACTTTTTATAAGAGTACCAATCCCATTCATGAGGGTTTCTTCCTTATCACTTCACCTAATGCTAATTACCTCCCAAAGACCTTAGTCCCAATAGTATCACATCAAGGGATAGTGTTACAACATATGAATTCTGGGGGAACACAAATATTTAGTCCATAACATACATCAAAACAAAACAAGTAAAGGTTAGGCCATTTCCAATATATTACAAAAGAGGAAAGCAAAGGAGAAATAAATCGGCTTCAAACCTTCAAGGATAAACACTCCTCCACAACTTCTTGGACTTCATATGGAGATGCTTAATTATGGCAGAAATTGTTTGGAGGAAGATGAATTATATATCAAGGTGTTTGATTTCACAGAAATATAACCTCCTACCCCAAATGAAGTATGTATAGAAATTCTGAAGCCTTCATGGGAATGGTAAAATCAAAACAACTGTTGGTTCCTGTAATTTCAATATGACTAGCTTTTTTTCTGATAAATAAAATATATGAGGACTAAATTAATATTTTGCTAAAAAAAACCTTCACTTATTTTGTGAAAACCATTTGCAAGTATCATTTAGTAACTAACATACATATAAACTGAAGACGCAAAGAATCACTTGCTTCACTTGTTTTGTTTGTTTGTTTGTTTGCTTTTTTGTGGTGAGCATTATTTAGCTTCAAAGAAGTTAAACAGTTTTTGTTGTTGTTGTTGTTTGCTGTCTGGTACCATTTTTGAAATTATATTTAGACAGAGCATTTTCTCTTAAGAGAAAAGTCTGTGTATCTGTGTGGGAGGGGTAACTTATTTATTTCATTGTTAATATTGCTGCTCTTTATTGTTTTTGGGGTGTTGTTTGTGTTTTTGCCTAGAAATTATGATTATATTATTAACCGTGTTATTTAAATATAAGTAAAATAGAGCAGAAGTAACTGGATACTGCAAATGGAATACATTAAAGCACATTTTGTCCAAATAATTGAGAATATCTGGCTTTTTTTGGATAGCTAAATTTCTAATGATATTGACAAGTAACTTAGAATGGAAATGTCTATCCCTAAAAACAAGGGAGTGACTATTTGCCAAGAAAGTTATTACTGTTCTACCTGGAGGGGAAGAGTCTAACTCTACCAAAAACAGTAGTCAACCCACTACACGGTTCAGGATCACACCAAGAAATACATGTCATTAGATGGAACAACATTTCACTCATGTAGGAAAGAGGCAGAGCAAGGTCAGCTTCAATAGTGGGCATTGGCCTGCCATGATCTGGAGGTCTCCCCACAAGCCATGCAGGTGATGCTGTGCACAAACTCCTCTTATGCTGTGGGTAAAGAACTTCATTTCCTCCCCTCTAGGAGTTGAATGTGGTAGTGGGGTTGGTCGCATATCATATTATGGAAATGGTTAAAGAGAATAAAAGAGTACATATCAAGTGTGAAAAGGTAAAGGCATTCTGACATGAAATGATAAGCCCACTATAGGCTGTGTGGGCTTCCTAACTCCTGGTAATCTTCTAAGCCCAAGGACCCTTCTCATATAGCTGAGTGGATATGTGAAGACCACATGCACATGGTCACCGTTCCCATTAATCCTCATACAAATAATCCCATCTACATGATCAGTGCTGGCTTCTACATGTACACATGTGTATGTGTATATATGCATTAATATACACACATATACATATGGGTGTGTGTGTGTACATATATATAAGATATAGGCAGACATATACTGGTAAAGCTGTTCATGTGAATATATGAACACAACACAATCATACATACTCAGAATCACAAGTACAAGGACACTGAAAAAGAAGATGTTTTAATTAACTGTATCTTCATATTAAAATGGAAAGTCATGATTTGGTTCTTAGTATATACTTTTTATCACAGAAACTTGATATTGTTTCTATACACTTGGTTTTATGTTGATCTTCTAGAAGGACTCAATGAGATCTGAGCAAATTAAATGGACATCAAACCTCTCATCATATTATAATGACTTGATCACACAAGGAGGTATTGGTTGTGGAAGGACAGGGCCTGCAAATGGCAGCAGGTCTAACTAGATAAAAGAAGTTTGGATAGACTGACTGAGGTACTGGATGGGAGACAACAGAAGGTAGTTTGGGAGATATCTATGAGCCCAAGACTAAACGAGGTCATGTGCATATATTTTCTTCTCAATCACTATTGGCCAAACATTTGTCAAATGGCCCCATCTATGTGCTAAGCTTGGAAATGTGTCTTCCCAGAACAACTCTATTATGGGAAAGGCTAATCTTTCCTATAATAATTCATATACATCCTAGGGTCTCATAAAATAAAAAGGAACTTCCTAGATACAAACAAAAAGTTCTGTACAATTTGCTAAATATTTAAGTCTTTTAGGACTTATGTGACATTTATTTACTGAGCATTCAACAAGGTGTTAATTTGTTCAGATTGGTCTCAGATGCATGTTGGGATATTAATGGATATACCACTTGGGCAAGACTGTTAAAGTGGGAGCAGAGCACTCTTACCTAATCGGCATTGCATTGAAAACATTAATTAGTTAATGAGAGCAACTGTAGGAAAATTTGGTATGTGATATCCCTGGCTCCAGTTCCCTTTTCCCATACTGAGATCATGTTTCTAACATGTATCTTAGGTGATCTGATATTCAAAAAAATGTAATAGAAAGTTGCTAAATTCTTTTCACACCACTATTTTGTTTACTAAATTTAGAAAAAAAAATGAGAGGGAATATTTGAACTATAAAACAAAAATCATGATCCTTATCCTAAGCCCAATATTACACATATCTTATTATTATTAGGCTATTAATATTAATGATGAGTAGATATTCTGTATTGACTCCAACAGTCAGGAAAGTAAATAGATATAATTAGCAGATAAATAATTACCTACTTGGAGATCATAGCAGAATCATTTTCATGATTTTCTCTACATTTTTAACCTGTGATGCAGAAATCACTGATCATACTAAGGATGCGTCTGGATTTTCACCTTCAAGTAAAGCTAATAGGTTTTCATTTTTTATTACACAAAGCGATAAAAAGTCATATTCCAACTTCAAATTAAAAAAAAGTATAGAAATGGTCATTTTTCATTAGAATAAGCTATAATTAAATGTGGAGTAAAGAATATCCATCTCTAACTCTGACTTTTAAAAATATTGCAGGAATAGCAGAAACACCTTAGAGCATTATTTCTTATAGAAAACAGACTTTGCTGCATGGCATGGAGCACTAGTGGAGATAGGTGTTGCTTAAATAAATTATAAATCAGTCAGCAGAACATGTACAAGAAAAAAATGAAACAGAAAATGATACAATTCATAGACTAGAGAAAGCACAAATAACAGACTACAGGTCTGGCTTCAAAAATCTGTCAACTATTTTCTCATAGTGTGTTAACTGAAGGAGAAAAATAGAGCTGCAGGGTATGTGACCATGTAGCATTTCAACTGGAGTCTCCTGATTGTAGAACTTGAAAAGCCGTTCTTCCTGTTCAGCTCAAAAAAGTGAAGTTTTGTGGCCAGGGGGCAACTTGTTCAGATTTCAGATCACAGTCTTCTTTACCTTGTATGATTATATTACACTTGGTTTGTAGTTGCCTCTTACTTTTATTTACCCAGAAGAATCAAATGCCACTTTTTCTCAACACTAAATATTTCAAAATTTGAACTTTTGAACCAACATTTTTCTTATAGTTTATATTTTGTCTAACCTGTTTTAGATTATGTACAACACATATATTTTGAAAATTTCATATATATATATATACACACACACACACTCATACACGCACACACTCTACTAAATAAATGATATACGAAATTTAGTTGATTAGGTAAATAAAGATTATAAAATAAAAATCACCTTTCTATTGAATTAAATACTAAAGGAAGGCATAAGGCAAATAATTTACTGTTTCAAAATGATTTGTATATAATAATTGTCATAGTAAAGGGATCTGAATATTTTAAGATTCAAATGGAACATGCATATGGTAAGAATTCCTTCTTAAAAGACTGAAGTATATGGGATATTGCAGACAAATGAGATAAGCTAACTGCATAAACATTTCCAAAAGAAAGATTTGTCCTGAATTTTTTGAAAGTTTCAGCACATATGCCTTTGATTTTTTTTTTTTTTTTGTAGTTTGACATTTTGGATCATAAATTGCATTCATGTCTTCCAGAAACAAGTGTAAATTTCTACAGCTTTTACCATATTCAATTTTAAATGTAGATAGCATATAATTTAAGTCACAGAAAATATTTTGGGTGACTCTGCCTTAGAGATGTTTTAGAAGACTCATCAAATGCACTTCTCTAACCCAAGAAAGTGTGTATGTGCATCAGTTCTGAGTCAATTGCAGTTCTAGATCCAAATATGATTAATACAATGCAAAGTATTTTAGAAGCCCATTACTCCTATAAATGTAAAAGTATACAGTTTTATGTCTTGATATAGGTTTATGAATTTTGCCAATTTTTTTAAATTTTATTTTACTCACTTCCTCTGATGTTTCATTACTCCTATAAATGGAGTATACAGTTTTATGTCTTGACATAGGTTCATGAATTTTGCCAATATTTTTTTAAATTTCATTTTACTCACTTCCTCTGATGTTTTCCTATTTTCAATTTCAATGATTTTTGCTCTTTACTATTCTCTTCCTCCTTCTTGCATTGGGTTTATTTTGCTTTACTTTTTTTTTTTTTAAGTTTCTTAGGTAAACTATTTTATTTGAAACCTTTTCTCATTTCTCATATATGCATTTAGTATTACACATTCATCTCCCAACAATACTTTCACTGTATCCCATATATTTCAATACATTGGATTTTCATTTTTATTCTATTTTCTGTGATTTTTAAAAACTTCCTTTAAGATTCACTCTTTGACACCTGGATTATCTAAATGTATTATTCAATTTCTACATGTTTGGAAATGTGGCTGTTGTCTTTCTGTTACTGATTTCTATTTACTTAACACTATGGGTAGAGAACATACTCTGTATAACTTAAAATATTTAAATTTGTTGAGGTTTGTTTTATGAAACTAGATCTGGTTTACTTGGTGAATAATCTATGGATACCTGTGGAGAAAAAAATTTAAAAAATGAATATGCTGCTTTTGTTAGGAAGAATGTTCAGTATATGTCAATTAGATCTTGTTAGTTCAAAATTCTATCTCTATAATTGTGTGTGAACCAACTCTTTCCAACAGATCTCTTTCTCTTTCTATCTCTCTGCCTCTCTCTGTGTATCCTACTGGTTCTGTTTCCTAAGAGAACCCTAAATAATCATCTTTCAGGGTTCATTTATGCTTGCTTCTTTTGATATTTACCCTTTATTGGTGTACTTAGTGGAGAGAAAAACAGAGAAACAAGTTTACAATACCCTGTCTAAGCTAGAAGTCCTACAAATGCACTGTAGAAAAATTTTGATCATAAGAAAAATATTTCATACAATTCCTGTAAAATTATATATCCAGGAAATCTCAATATTTTTTCCTTTTCTCTTCTTCATTTAACATAATATAATTTGCTAGAAGATAACTTGCTACAATACCAAATATGTCCAGTATAAATGTATCCTCTCTGATGTCCCACTGCTGTTTGACAGCCATTTTTAGTCATCTGATATAGACTTTGTTGCATTTACCACAGCTGTTATCTAAGATTTATTTTCTTTCCTCAAATCTATAAGCAGGCTACTGCAGCTGTCATCTTTATCTGTAGAAAGTAGTTTCTACTTCATTTGTGAAAACCCAAGTCATTTGACCCAGAATACCGGCATAGTCTTTTTATTCCAAAATCTATCTCTCCCTGTTTTGTCTCATCTCAGAAAAAAAGCATGTCCCTCTTTTCTTGCCACTATTCATCTCATTGATATCAACTCTGGGCTAAATTTATCCCTTATTTTTTCCATCATTAAAAAAATTTTTTTTAAGATTTTATTTATTTGACAGAGATCACAAGTAGAGAGAGAGGCAGGCAGAGAGAGAAAGAAGCAGGCACCCTGCTGAGCAGAGAGCCCAATGCGGGACTCAATCCCAAGATTTTGGGATCATGACCTGAGCCAAAGGCAGAGGCTTTAACCCACTGAGCCACCCAGGTGCCCCCATAATTTAAAATTTTTAAAAAGATCAATTTATTTTGAGAGAGAGACTGTGCATGTACAACCAGGAGGGGGGCAGAGATAGAGGGAGAGAGAGAGAACCTGGAGTAGACCCCCAGATGAGCATGGAGCCCAACACAGGGTTTGATCTCACGACCCTGAGATCATGACCTGAGTCAAAATCAAGGATCAGACACTTAACAGAGCTTCCCAGGTGCCCCATATAATTGGAATTTTTTTATCTCTCACTCACTCTTGTCCCTCAATTCCATGAAATTAATGTGTTCTAGTGTTCCGCAATGTGATGGCCCTGCAACATAGAATCAGAATCTACATAAGATCCTTCTCACAGTTCAGTGGTGAATTCTCTAAAAATCCTTTATGTGTTGAAATCCACTTTAAGTAATTATAATATTTGAAAAGATGATTGACTAATTTACATACAATACCATTTTTTATAGTTGACTGTAACTTTACAAGTGAAGATGCTACAATTAAAAATGTGGAATCTCGGGGCACCTGGGTGGCTCAGTGGGTTAAAGCCTCTGCCTTCGGCTCAGGTCATGATCTCAGGGTCCTGGGATCGAGCCCCACATGGTGCTCTCTGCTCAGCAGGGAGCCTGCTTCCCTTCCTCTCTGCCTGCCTCTCTGCCTACATGTGATCTCTGTCTCTCTCTCTGTCAAAGAAATAAATAAAATCTTAAAAAAAATGTGGAATCTCAAGAAGAATATAGATAATTCAAAAGTTATTATTCAGAGAAGTTGACCCATTGTATAAAATATTACAAAAACTAAAGAAAAAAAGACTTGAATTGAGAAATTGGAGAGGAGAGGTAGACAATCATTTCTCTCTTCAAAAATCTTTTATCTCATTTCAAGAAGAAGAGAGTTAAGGTATTTTCCATGTTTTCCAAAAGATAATGCTGGAGATAAGGTAAAGACTGGAAGACAAACAGATTTTGGCACATAATCAATAAAAATTAAACAAACAGATAAAATTCAGCAATATTAAAGACAAACTAATTTCCTTCAGTAAATTTGTGTTGTTGATCAATAGAATAACTCTCATAGTTGGAATCTGTGAGACTAGGCAATAGTTCTGCAAAGATACTGAAAGAGGATTTAAACATCTAAAGGAACTTTAGATCAAATATCCTCTAATGACCTTTCAACTCTGAAATTATAAAACCAAAGCTTTGACATTTCTCCAGAGTGAAAGTAGAGTTTATATTTTGGGCTGGAGAGATCTTTCTAACACTCATAAATAGCAACAGAAGAAGAAATCTTTTAAAATCATTTACAGAACTATTGACACAGATAATAGCCATTAAAAAAAAAAAAAAGTGGTTTATCCCAGGACTACCAGCATAGTGTCTTTGTTCTCCATGTAATTTACCATCTTTATGTGAAGATTTAGATGTTTTTGACATAGATCTAATTTAACCACATTGCAGTTTCCAAAAGAATACGACTAAATTTGAGATTTCTACCATTATATGTCAGACACTTCCTTCACTAAACATGTGTTTATTTGCCCTGCACTACTTAGAGTCAATCATATCATTCGCTCTAAATTTATTAAGCTACAGATCCATATTGAGATGCCATCTTACACCAGTTAGAATGGCAAAGATTAATAAGGCAGGAAACAATAAATGTTAGAGAGAATGTGGAGAACCTTTTACCCTGTTGGTGGGAATGCAAGCTGGTGCAGCTACTTTGGAAAATAGTGTGGAGATTCCTCAAAAAAATTAAAAATAGAGCTACTGTATGATCCAGCAATTGTGCTACTAGGTATTTACCCCAAAGATAAACATGTAGTGAAAAGAAGGGCCATATATAACCCAATGTTCATAGTAGCAATGTCCACAAAAGCCAAACTGTGGAAGGAGCTGAGATACCCTTCAACAGACGAATGGATAAAGGAGGTGTGGTCCATATATACAATGGAATATTACTCAGTCATCAAAAAGGATGAATACCCAACTTTTGCATCAATGGGGATGGGACTGGAGGAGATTATGCTGAGTGAAATAAGTCAAGCAGAGAATGTCAATTATCATATGGTTTCACTTACTTGTAGAAGATAAGGAATGCCATGGAGGATATTAGGAGAAGGAAAGGAAAAGTAAAGGGGGGGGGGGTTTGGAGGGGGAGAGGAACCATGAAAGACTGTAGACTCCGAGAAACAAATTGAGGGTTTTAGAGGGGAGAGGGGTTGGGGGATGGGTTTGCCTGGTTGTGGGTATTAAGGAGGGCAGGTATTGCCTGGAGAACTCGGTGTTATATATAAACAATGAATGTTGGAACACTACATCAAAAATTAATGATGTATTGTATGGTAACTAACATAACACAATAAAAATAAAAATAAAAATAAAGAAGATATAGATTCAGTTCTACTGAGGTTTTCTGATTTTAAATTTTCATACGGAGGAGGACCAAAGAACATTTATAGCTCTGCTAGCAAAATGACTTCATTTTGTTACTGTTTTTAGAAACTTATCCTAAAAAGATGAAAACACGGCAGATCTGCTTATTTGTGATTTTTAATTTATAAACTTTTATAAGAAAATGTTTGCTTAATAATAGTCATTTTATAGTATCTTCAGAAAGATTATCAATTTCAGTGTTTTGGGAACCTACTATTGCATAATTGGTAGAAAGCTTACTACAACATACTTATGACTTTAAGTGAATCATTCTGATTTCAGTATACTTTGAAGTATGTTACTTAAACCACCTACATCATAATTTCTTGGGGAAAAAAGGGCTGTTGATAGACCCAGTCCTAGCCCTTCAGAATCATTTCTGAGAATAGAGTCTGATAATTTGCACTTAAAATAAAGATACAGGGACACCTGGGTGGCTCAGTCAGTTATACATCTATCTTCAGCTCAGGTTCTGATCTCAGGATCCTGGGATCCAGCTGACAGGAGCCCCAGTGCCTTCCCTCTCTGCCCCTCCCTCTGCTCCTGCTCTTTCTCTCACAAATAAATAAATAAACTCCTTTAAAAAAATAAAGTAAAGATACACTCAAGTCTCATGACAGGGACAATAAGTAAAGTAAAATAAAATAGTAAAAAAAAATAATAAACTCCTTACAAAGTGAGAAAATCAGTTTAAATTATTTTTAAGGTCTATGAACTTATATACAAAACCAAAAACTTTGCCTTGTTTCATATTCCATATCTATATCTATATATGGAGATATATATATATATATATATATATATATATATATATCCATCAGAAGATTAGATTCACATCTGTGTTATTTGGTCAACAAATTACTTTAAAAATTCTATCATTTTTATGAGGAAAAACAGGGTGAAACGCCTAGTATTTGACAATATAATTTTCACAAATTGAAAGTCGTTGAGATTTAGATAAAATGTTCCTAAAGGTCTATTCTCAGTGAGAGAATAACAACAACAACAACAATTTTGTTCTTAATATTTAATCTGAGGACTTACTGAACAAAAAAACATGATAATGTAAGCTCTCACCAGGCATGAATCTTTGCTTGTTTGTTTTTGTTGCTCTTTGTAAAATCCCCAAGGCCTAAGAAAAAAATTCCTGGATCATAGTAGATCCTCAATAATTAGTTGCTGATTGAATGAATAAGTGAGATTTTTTTTTTTTCTATTGAGTATTTTCTTACATGGGGACAGAATCACATGTCTTACTAATCTTGCCTTAACTTTTCTTCTGTAGGACAGGAAAGAATTCTTACTGGCACAGACTACATTGTGATATCCATCTTCACTGTAACCAACTAAGCTAGGAGAGATTCTTGGTCTTCTTACCTGCCCAAATAATTAAGAGTCCATATCTATTCCCACAAACATACCCACTTACCCACACACACCAGAGTTCTGGTATAAGTTTAAGGGGAATTTTGATAGTAGGGGAAAACACCATTCTTAGCAGGGCTGGGGATGTAATAGATTGATTCATACCAACATCAACTTCAACTCCTTAAATGAGGCTAACACTGCTGGTTCCAACCTGGCTGTCTGATCTTTCTTCATAAGACTAACTCATGTTTTTTTCACTTACTCCTTCTCTTTAGCCACACATGCACTTTTCTGTAAACTATTCCCACAGTAACTCAGGTAGATTTGTATAAATTTCTCAATCAGTACCTCATCTTATCTTACTGTTTCAATGCAATATATGGTAAATCTCTTCTTTCATGTTTTCTAATAACAAATATTTAATAATGTCTTATTTAGCCTGGTACAAGTTTCTAGTTTTGGAAACATGTAGGACTTCTACTTCTTTAGTTGAGGCTCCTCTCCCACTTCATGAATCACTCTGTGTTTTCTAGAATTAAGGACTTTTTGTTTAATCTATGGTTTCTAGGCTTCAAAGATGGATGGAGAATTATTCTCTTGTCCACAGGATTAGGGTAGGCAAAATGATACAATTTGAACATGTGAAATAGTCTAGTTGGTGCTTTAAATATGTCAGCTTCTAAGTTGCAGCATCTCTAATTCTTATAAGCATCATAAACTGCCAGAATAAAAAGAAAAAAAAAATGAGAAGGGCAACATGAGCTAAGTGGGGGAAAAGGATGTGGGCAGCAGCCATTGATGAATCATTTGTAAAGGTGATAAGAAGTAGAGGACTAATTTCTAAAACTACATTAAGACTTGTTTTCAAGTATCTTCTATTATCATAAAATACCATCCTGCTGCATAGCAAAGAGAATTTGATTTTTACTCCCTGAAAATAATCACTTGACATGCAATATAAGTCTCTGCACTTTAAAAAGTGTTTTACCACTTGTCTCCAGGATGGTTATTTTAAAATCCAATATAAATGCAATAATCTGTATAAGAATGTGTGGGTATCTCACAGTTTTAGAAACAAGGGCTCATAAGGATATTATTTCACCAATATTAATGCAGTAACTCTTTTAGTATTGAAGGTAACAAATCTTTAGTAGTAGAAAAATATTAGCCCTTTCATTTTTGTTTACCGAGCAGCATTTCATGAGATTTCCTGCCTGTGCCATTATCCATCGAGGAAACATTAGTTTCATAATGGAAAAGCTATACAGCAAACCTGCAATCACCAGATTGTCTACATAAGTAACACCAATGTGGATTTCCATTCAATAATTCACACTCCTTTAGCTCCACTGGATCACAGTAGGAACAGGTATTGTATATATGCCTTACCCAAATAAACTTCTAAATTACAAATAGTCCTCTCCAGCCATGATTTATAACATGCCCTCTTCCTCACTCCTCATGTCAGAGATGTTGCTGCTACCTTTGTCATGATAAATGTGAAAACACAGCAATGACTCATGCATGAACTCCAGGTTTTATAAAATATCTGAGTCCAAAATAACAGCCAGGATATGTTAAAAAGCTGAAAAATTAATTTGGAATATTAAACCAGATACAGAGTCAAAGGTATGGCTGACTTCCCTATGTATTTAAATACAAACACTTCTACCCAACTGTGTGTGCCTGATGGGCATCCATCTTACTAGGGCAATGCCTTAAAATGTGTACTTTTGATATATTGCCAAATCCAAACAAGATATTAAGGTGACTGCACACATCTTCAAAAAAGTTCGTTACTGTGCTGTTGGATCCTGTTTGCTAGGATCTTGTTGAGAATCTTAGCATCCATATTCATCAGTGATATTGGTCTAAAATTCTCCTTTTTGGTAGGGTCTTTGCCTGGCTTGGGGGTCAGGATAATGCTGGCTTCATAGAAAGAGTCTGGAACTTTTCCTTTTGCTTCAATTTTTTGAAACAGCTTCAGGAGAATAGGTGTTATTTCTTCTTTGAAAGTTTGGTAGAATTCCCCAGGGAATCCGTCAAGTCCTGGGCTCTTGTTTCTTCAGAGGTTTTTGATCACTGCTTCAATCTCGTTACTAGATATCGGTCTATTCTGGTTGTCAATTTCTTCCTGGTTCAATTTTGGGAGTTTATAGTTTTCCAGGAATGCATCCATTTCATCTAGGTTTCTTAGTTTATTGGCATATAACTGTTGATAACTTCTGATGATTGTTTCTACTTCCTTGGTGTTCATTGTAATCTCTCCATTTTCATTTGTAATTTTATGAATTTGGGCTTTCTCTCTTTTCTTTTGGATTAGTGTAGCCAATGGTTTATCGATCTTATTGATTCTTTCAAAAAACCAGCTTCTAGTTTCATTGATCCGTTCTACCGTATCTCTGGTTTCTACCTCATTGATCTCAGCTCTAATCTTGATTATTTCCTATCTTATGTGTGGAGTTGGTTTGATTTGTTGATTCTCCAGTTCTTTAAGGTGTAGAGACAGCTGCTGTGTTCTGGATTTTTCAATTTTTTTGAGGGAGGCTTGGATGGCTGTATCCCATAGGTTTTGGACCAAAGTGTCTTCATTCTTATTGGTTTCCATGAATTGTTTCAGTTCTTTGATCTCCTGGTTGATCCAAACATTCATAAGCAAGGTGATCTTTAGCTTCCAGGTGTTTGAGTTCCTTCGGAACTTTTCCTTGTGATTGAGCTCCAGTTTCAAAGCATTGTGATCTGAGAATATGCGGGGAATGATCTCAGTCTTTTGGTATCGGTTGAGTCCTGCAGTATGTGGTCTATTCTTGAGAAGGTTCCATGTGCACTTGAGAAGAATGAGTATTCTGTTGTTTTAGGGTGGAATGTTCTGTATATATCTATGAAGTCCATGTGGTTCAGTGTGTCATTCAATGCTGTTGTTTCTTTATTGATTTTATGCTTCGATGATCTGTCTATTTCTGAGAGAGGTGTGTTAGATCTTCTATTATTAATGTATTCATATCAATATGATTCTTTATCTTGATTAACAATTTTCTTATGTAGTTGGCTGCTCCCAT
>NC_081561.1:42186201-42293215 GCF_022355385.1 Mustela nigripes | reverse complement strand
ATCTATACCCCAATGTTTATAGCAGCAATGGCCACGGTCACCAAACTGTGGAAAGAACCAAGATGCCCTTCAACGGATGAATGGATAACGAAGATGTGGTCCATATACACTATGGAGTATTATGCCTCCTTCAGAAAGGATAAATACCCAACTTTTGTAGCAACATGGACAGGACTGGAAGAGATTATGGTGAGTGAAATCAGTCAAGCAGAGAGAGTCAATTATCATACGGTTTCACTTATTTGTGGAGTATAATAAATAGCATGGAGGACATGGGGAGTTAGAGAGAAGAAGGGAGTTGGGGAAAATTGGAAGGGGAGGTGAACCATGAGACACTATGGACTCTGAAAAACAATCTGAGGGGTTTGAATTGGCAGGTAGGTGGTAGGTTGGGGTACCAGGTGGGTATTATAGAGGGCATGGATTGCATGGAGGCACTGGGTGTGGTGAAAAAATAATGAATACTGTTATGCCGAAAATAAATAAAAAATAAATTAAACAAACAAACAAAAAAAACAAAAAAAGTTCGTTACTCAGGCAACCTTCACCCAAATATTTGTGCCCAGTACGAATGTAGGAGTAGGATGCTGAAATTTAGACAGTTTGGATGTCTGGAGATGAGACATGCATGCAAGCATATAGTTGGGAGGATATCCTGTAAACTTTATTTATGAAACCAGTGTCTAGCCCATTGACATTATTTGTCAATATGATGTATTTTTAAATAAAAATATTACATTAAATTATTAAATTACATATTTGACTCCTGAGTTTTCCATACCTTCTTACATTTAATGCCCAAGCTCTGAATGTCAAAGATGAGTTGCCAGCTATTAGTTATGGGCACAGTTAAATCAAGATACATGTCTTATATTTTGCTACTAATTTTAATAAAACTGTCTCTATTAGAAAAGCATTTTGAACTCCAACTAACTATTTTTAAGAATTTTATTTTGGAAGAGGTGGAAAGGAGAGATTGGTGTTTACACACATACAGACAGACAGAAACACACATTCACAAAACCACACAAGCACACACACACACAGACACATTCTTCCAGGTTTTTCCCTGAGAAATCAGGGGTAGCTTCACTTCACTTCATTTATTTCATTTCATTTCATTTCATAGAGATCTCCACAATCATCTGAAGAATGCATGGTGTTTTGTTAAACACATGGAAGTCTCTTATGACTAGCCCTAAGGTGCATTATATTTTGGGGAAGAAAGTAAGTTAATACCTGGGGCCACATAGAAAATACGGTAACAAAATTGCACATCAGTCAACTGGGAAGAAAACAGTGACAATTTCTGGGGTCCCCCAAGGAAGGTTGAATCAACTGAGGCAGTTGACAGTGTCTCCAATGTGCCTCTCCAGTCAGCTGGTAAACCTCACAGCTCCTGTTTCAGACAAAATGACTGAGTCTAGTCTTTGTTTATGAAATGACTACCTGAAAGCTTTCACTTCACTCTGTCCTGTTTGTTCCCAGAACCTGTAGTGTGGCACTTTTCCTCTTTATAGAATGTTGGAGGGATGATGATGGGAATAAGAGTGAGGAATACAACTAAAGGTGTTGACAAGTATTTCACATGGAATATACAGGATCTAAGGCCACTCCTGCTGTTTCCAATAATTAAAGGAAAAAGTGCCACAAATTATCTATTTATCAAATTTATCTATTTGGAGATAGAAGACCCAACATCCAGTTACATTTAAGGATTTAACATTGGTTTGAGAAAGTTGCAATAGGTTTTCCTTAATGGGTATGATTCCAAGGATGACTGTAAAAGACGAATATCATTCATTAATCCCCCCCTCACTTCTGTATCTCCACAAGGTGTTCTCTTGCCAGGTACCAGCACTGTTGTTGTTCTACTCCTGCTAAATCTATATGTCTCATTCCAGTAGCCAGTTTTACCTATTTTCAATTAGCACTTGCTGGAAACCAGCTCTTTCATCTGAAAACATGAGTGTATAATGAAAAGTGGAACTGTTACAAAATGTACAGAAATCTATTTGTCTCTTATGTTGTGGGCCAGTGTAGGGGGAACTTGGCAATCACTGCATATAAATAAGTGTTCATTTTCCTTACGATCTATTATCCTTTCAACCCATCCAGAGAATGCAGGTTGCTGAAACAAAATTGTTTGCCATCATTAGCTGCCTTACTAAGGTGTGTGGACTGGAGGAGGGTAAAGGAGATAGAGTTATAAATTATTTGAATGGATTTTTGAGGGAGCATATTTCAATACTAAATTATACCAATTGCTTATGGATATTAGGGTGTGTGGAAAGTCTATCAAAACATTAATTACCAGCCATCACTGAGAGGCTTTTGTGGACCAAAAAAAAAAAAAAAAAAAAAAAGGTGCATCATTACCACATGGGAAATTTTCCAGAAAGATGAAAACATAACACAAATTATTTCCAAGAGCCATAATCATATGGCCAAAATCAGCTGATCCTAATGTGAAAAAGCACCAACTTTTTGTGGTCCCAACAAATACTTTGGACAGTGGTCAAAGTTCTAGTATAGTCAGTATGTCAGGAGTGAGCAGGGGCCATAATCTGCACCACCCCGTTATGCAACAAATGGACCAACTTTTGTCAGGAATCACAAATCTGGCACACAGTGCTGGACTCTGCATCAGAACATGGATTTACTTTGTGCCTAGCCTAGTAGTCATTCAGTGCCTTATCTGATACCATTATGAATATAGACAGTAGTACTGAAAATATGGATGTTGAAATATCTTAATCAGAGCTTGACTTTGTTTGGTCTCTTCAGATGAAGGGCCCCTACTGTGTACATCTTATGTGAATGATCCCTAAATTCTGATTAGTAGCCGTGATTTGTTTCTACTACAAACACTCCTCAGGAGTGGTGTCTTTAATCTACCAGTCTGTGGTTTTGCAAGAGGAGACAAAACAAGAACCCACCCTCTTGAACAATAATAGCTCAAGAGTCAGTGAAAATATAACAAGTTTAATCAAGGGAAGTATTGGCCAGATAAATGACAACAGCCTTGGGTTCTTCTCACTAAACAGAGAGACCATGTCATTTTCAGTTCTGCGTAGCTGATGCTGTGGAACAGCTGCCACAGCCCAATGGGTGCCATCAGGTTTCACCTTTGCCAAATTATCAGTGAACCTGGCCAGGTATTTAGGGGAAGATCTGTGAACTGAGGACCACATTGAGTCTGTAGCTTTGCTTCAGTCAATGGAGTAGAAAATGGAGTTTTCCCTAACAAGATAGTTGCCCCTTTTTCATATGAAATTAAACAGACGCTGGGGCCAAGACAGCTGTATTCTTGAATGTAACTTTTCCATTTGATTAGCTAGGTTTCTGGGCCCTATCTTCTTTGTTAATCATTGAGTTTGAGTTGATCTACACCTTAATAGGAATATTTGATTTGGGAGTCATAAGACCTTCATAGTTCATGTTCTCTGTTTATACAAATAGTTTATTTATTTATCATGCATTTATTATGCATTTATTATATTATTTGAAAATAAATTGCATAATGTAGTGAGGCAGATTGTACTTGCCATAGATGGCCACGGCAATAACTTTCATGCTACATGTCCTTGATACAATGTGACTTTGAGATTCTTTCCATTGAGGGGTGGAATTTATGTTTTCTCTCTTTCAAATTGGGCAGGATTTTATTTCAAAAGTATGACGGAAGGAACACAACATGAGGTCTAGTCATATAATGTAACTCAACTTCTGCCCTTCTTGTTGGATTCTTTGACTCTTATAGCCTTCACAGGCACTGTTAACAATTTAGCTGCCCTGAGGCCACCGAACTGTGAAGAATCCTGAACTCTTCCATAGGGATTACATGGACAAGCTCTGGGACCACATGGATGGAAAAAGAGAAACAGATACAGAAAGAGCCCTGTAGCCCTCAGCTATTCCATAGTTCCACTGTTCAGCTCTAGTCACATCTGAATGCAACCACTTGAGAGACTCTAGGCCAGAATCACCCAGCTAGTACTTTCCAGAATTCCTGTCCCATAGAAACTATGAGAAAACAAGATTGTTGTTGTTTTAAGTCAAAGTTTAAGACTAAATTTTGAAGTGGTTTTTTTTTTTTTTTTTTCCCAGAGAAATGTATAACTGGAACATCCAGTTTGCGGGCCATGATGCTAGTACCATAAGGTGGTCAAAAATTTTGCTGTTTCTTTATCCCCCTATAAAATTTGTCTCGTAGGACCAATAGAAACACAACTTATGTGAAGATCTGGCAAATTTCCAAAGGGAATGAAATAGCTGGCCATCATTACATCATTTCAAAAAACTTTTCCTCTGGAATTTTAGTGCATCTGGTCCTTGTTGCTTCAATTGGTCTCTGATATATTTAAAAACACATTTATTTATTCATTTATTAATTTGAAGTTTATTCTTTTATTTTCTCATTCCTTGGCCTGCTAAGACATAATCCATTCTGTTCTCATTCTGTTTAAAGGCAAATTTCCCTTTCACTCACTATACCTACTTCCAGCTAAGTTATACTATTGCATCTGTCACTGTTTAGAATACACACACATATATACACACAACTGTTTTGCTCAGTTTGTTATAATACTTATGTCTTAATCCATATACTGATCTATACTACTTAGTATATAGAATCTAGGATTTTCTGACTCCAAAATAAAGTTATAGATATGTTATTCCTTATCTTGAAAGATGGATAATTTTTTTTCTAAATTTTACCATTGCATAGTATTATAGAAGTAGGTAGTAAAGGCAGTCATACCCAGAACAAAACAGATGTCTTCTGAAAAACCTGCCCACTTCTCAATGGCCCAGATTGGTCACACAACCACATACTAACCAACCACTACAGTACATCTGGGATGTAGTAATTGATACAACCCAGTTAAGGCTCACTTCTGTATTTGGGAGCAGGATGATCACTAAGAATTTTGAGCTTCTGGTTAGGAGGGAAGAAGAAATACACTAGTTGGTATTCTGAACACCAAACCATATAGAATGACTGCTTTAATTTCTGCTAAAAAGTATCAGACGGCTATCATAGGGCCCATTGTATATATTACCTAGCTAACTGCTGTTGAGATGGAATGGTGTAAAATTTAATATTTAAATTTAAAATGTAAAATTTAAAATTTAAAATGTAAAATTTAAAGAAATACCATAAATCCAAAAATCTGTTTAGTAAGATTCCACCAATAAATTTGTTGCCATGCCACAGGATCTAGACATTCCAGAACACTCACCATTGCATTGCTTACCTATGACTTTCTAGGTTCCTATTCATTCCAAAATTATGGTTCTGAGAAGAGGTGTATTGTCCCCATTAGGGTTGAAGCCAGGCACCATATCCAACTTCTCCTGGATTTATTTAAAATATTCAGATGCTGCTTGTAAAAGAAGAATAACAAAAACAACAATGAAAAAACAAATGTCCATGTTATGTCTTTTCCTTTTCTGTGCAAAGTAGTCATACACGTTCACTTTCCAACATAGATAAATTATAGTTCAGGGTTTCTCAAATACATCCATTGCATTAGAGGTCAAATTCAATTGTGTTCTAGACCTTCAAGACGATAGCTAAATTTTACCTATTGCTTTGGTAATAAATTACCACAAATTTAATGGTTTTATTTTTTTTTTAATTTAGTGGTTTTAAACAACTAAAATTTATAATCTTCCAGTTCTATACATCAAATGTATGGCATGGGTCTCACTGAGCTGAAATCAAGGTGTTAGCAGGCCTGCACTCCTTTCTGGAGGTTCTAGGGAGAATCCTTGAAAGCCAGGAACTGACTTTTTTATGTGGTGTCACATTTTTGTCTGGCTGACTACATCTGGAGTTTCATTTTGATTTTGAGCCCATTTAACAATACAGGATGATCTCCCTATGTCAAGGGTCTTAACCCTAATTACACCTCCAACGTTCCTCTTGTCATATAGGGTTACATAGTCAAATGATCTGTGGACATTGAGTTTTTGGGGGAGGGAATGGTTTGAAGGGAGTACCTAGTTTATTTCTGACGCAGGTGACTCGCAGAACAGTGGCAGATTCTGGAATGAAGGTGTGGGTGTCAGGGTCTGAGCTAGCATTCCTTCTTGCAGGGTGGAAGGCATTGACCCATATGCATGCTGCTGCACCGTTGCTCACAGAACCACGATGCCCAGGACCTGGTGCATGGGGTGCGTCGCCTTGCATTATTTGTGTGTTGCCATGAAATTGAAGGTGAGTATCGGGTCATCTGGAGGTCATAGACCCACTTCTGCTTGCGGGTCAGTAGCCTGACCAGGACTGGCCCCTCACCTTCTTCTTTGCACTGGTCCTGGACGCTGATAACATAGCAGGGCCTGTGCACCCTTGAAAAATCTCATTTACCAGGTGAGCGCTGCCCCAGATGTGTAGTAAGAGAGGTTGAGGTAGACCGAGGGCAGGGAAAAAGAGGGGGAGCCGGCTGCTGGCTGACCCAGATGGGCTTCAAGTTGCCCTGTGGGGATTGAGGACTTTCAACAGGGGCCTTTGTCACTAACTTTGCTCCGGGCTCTGAGTTGCCGATTGGTCTGGCCCTCAACAGCCACCCCCTTGGTATTGACAGCTACCAGAGTGGCTTTGATGATGGCAGTACCAGCGTTGGGGTGAGCCAGGGACTTCCTCGTATCACCGAGGCCCTCGTATTGCTGACAGCCAGGTCTGCTGTGGGGAGGGTGAAAAGCACATTGAGGTCCACCATGCAGCTGTTCTTGTCGGGGTTTACATTTCCAGGGTATGGCGGTTAGGGACGTGCCCTTGGAGCACCAGCCCGCTCCTGCCCTCGGAGATGCGAGGGGAGAAGGGGTCGGAATGGTGGGTACAGTCTTGCAACGCTCAAGCTCTCATGACCACTCCAGGTACAAGCCCTGGGGGTGCAAGGAGGTAGACGAACCGCGCATGCGGGCTGAGTGCGCAAGCCTCAGCCAGTCCCCCTTCGCTGTAGTGCGTAGCTACGGGGCAACGCAGCGCATACTCCACGCGCTCAAGTTAAGCGAGAGGGATTCCCTCTCTGCTTGGCGGGGAGGGAGCGTTTGTCTCCGCAGCAAGGGAGTGGTCACCATGGGTGGGTCCCTGGTCTGGTGTCGGTGTTAGCATAATAGCCGCCAGCTGTCTCAGCCTGGTCAGCCCCCGAGGGTGAAAGAGTGCAAGGGCAGAAGCTGCTGACGACCTAAAGCAGCGCCAGAGTTTTTTCCTCCAAACTATTAATGTCTAACCCAGGGTCTCCATGCCGGCTACAGGCTGCTCTCCAGGCTGGGCATGGCCACCATTTCAGCAGGCCAGGGAAGTTGCCAGGCTGGTCCTTCCACACTGCAAGCTGAAACAGGGTAGGAGCTACTGGGCGCTTTCTCCATGGATGGGACACTCGGGCGGGATATGCTGTGTCCTTTGCTGGGTGCTCTCCTGGGTTTGAGGGCCACCTGAGGATCTACCTTCCTGACACCAAGCACAGGGGAGGCTGCCCTGTGTAGCTCCCGGGGATGGTTCTGAGGGCTCCTGGGCTTACCTCCTAGAGGACCTGGCTGCTTTCTCAGCCCTGTGAGGGGCCTTGGCTGTAGTGGGTCATTCAGGGCATCCCGGGACACTCCTGGCTTCTCTTCCTGGAGATTCCCAGGGAGCCCACTTTTTCCTTGCTCTCAGCCTGCTGAGGTCCTGCTAGGTCCGGGGGGAGGGAGGGTCACTACGTGCTCTGCAAGAATCCAACGTTCTGCAAGGGGACCAGGATTTCCAGGAGGAGCACAGGTGGAGTGCAACCGGGGAACAGCACCTTGCTTGGTAGGTCCATGGGGTGCCACACCAGCTAGGCATACATGGAGGTCAGCATGCAGTCGGTGTAGGCTGAGGTAGGTGCAGCTGGCCTATGACTGCCTTCGAGAAGAATTTGTCAGGCTTGGCTAGCAGCTAGCAGCTGGATGCTCAGCCAGTCCAGGAGGCTATGGGCGAGCTCCAAGTAGTACTTACAGGGCACCAGCTGTGAGGCACACTGGCATTGAGGAGTAGAGCAACGAGGTTGGGTGAGATAAGTCTGCAAAGCCTGCCTTCCCTAAACTCCTCACCTATGGCCACCTCACCATACTAGTCCAGCTTTTGTTGTAGGAGACTTTTGAGGCTACAGAGGCTGTCAAGGCTCAGATGGATCACCAGGATGGCTCCTGCCTGGTCCAGGTGCCTCTTCAAGTTTTATAAATTCACTGGGATTAGAGCTGCCATTGAGCAGCACTGTGAAGCCATTAAAGGTGAAGAAGGTGGCATCACCAAGGCCTTAAGGGAAGATGCAGCATGGCCCTCTGAGCCTAAGAAAGCCCACTGAGACTGGTGGCTCCAGCAACTCTGCCACTTGTCTTAGGATTACTCCCAGGCCCTGAGAGGCTGGCAGCTACATGCTTTTTGCCCAGGGGGTGGAGTATCAGTCTGGTGGGGACTTAGATGGTTAGCCACCACTTTTTGCAGCAGCGGTGGCAAGGAGTGGGGGGTGGGGATCATTTTGCTTTTCTCATAGAAGAGGTTTTATTGAAGATTTTCCCCTCACTCCCACCCCACCTCTCTACCTCAGAGCCCTTCTCTCCCCACCTATTGTCATGAGTCTCTGGATTACTCGATAGTGCTTTTTAGGGTCACCATTGGGGCCACTTGAAGGATCAAGCTGGGCTCCAGTGAAAAGGAGCTGATCCTGCTGTTATGGAAAGTTATGGATCTGGCCAACAACAAGTACACAAAGTAACTAGTATAGAGTACTAGTTAGACTGGGTCAGTTGGAACTGATGTAAAATTGTAAAGAAACTAAGATCCATCCCAAAAACCTATCTTCCCAGCAGCAGGTGGACCCAGTTTAACCAGTCAGTGAGTGATGAACAGAACATTGGGGTAGGAACCTCCTTCTGTGTCTGTATTGGTAGGCAACCTCAAGTCAGGCAAATCCTACATGTAAAAGCTTCCAGGAAGAATGTATTATTGCCCGAGTACTACTACTTTTTTTTTTTCCCCCTGTCTTTGAAGAAAATTCAAGTATTGCTCTGGTTCATCTGATACTGATAAACTGGATATTGCAGCAATGACACAGTGTTTAAATTTTGAGGATAGCTCAGTATCCCAGTATGGACCCTCTCTCAAGTTAGATGTGGGGAATATAATTTTAGGAATGATTTCAGAGCCCTATAATCACAGGTTTTGCAGATCCAGAGATAGTAAGTTCCAAATTTGAAAGCAGTACTTGCAGCAAGATGGAACTTATTGATGATAACACTATAGTCAAGACTCAAGGTTTACTATGGCAGGCCAGAACAAGATGTTGCAGGATTCTTCAAATGACCTGATATTGCTGTGGGAAGTATAGCACTTTGTCTGAATGCCCAAGGTGGAAGGAATGGAGATGCCCCAGTTGGGTTTGTAAGTGAGGAGCACAAAGACCTAGTACTGCAGCAGCTCAAACATCACATGGAGACCCAGTACACTGAAGTTCACAAAGCAGTTTTCTTAAACTTGCTGGTGGTACATCCAAAGAAGTAACCCAGTTCTTCTCCAAGGAAAAGCAAGTTCTTACCTGCAGGTGAGTGCTCACAACTGGTAAAGTGGTGGCCTTTCATCACTGAGGGGAAGGAAGCCATCTTCTTTGTTACTTCCCTGGACAGCAGCCCAACAGGAAATGCTTTTTGTGTTCTTTGTGAGGAATATACACAGAACACATTGAGGAAGCATAAGGACTTGTTGGGTGAAAGATCCATTGAACTCTTCAAGAGCATAGCAGCTGAAGTTCAGCGGTGATGAATCAAGTCTCAGTCTCTCTCATTTCTCTTCTAACCATTATTTTGCCTTAGCAGTTTGTACTGCTATAAATGTTAAAGATTATAAACATCTTTGAGATCTCCTGGACTTTCTTGGGGGAGTTTTCTATAGACATTCAACTTCCAGGGTTCATATGGTGTAGAATCATCAGGGCTACCCATAAGGAGATGCCTTAATCCAGATGAAGTCTACAGACAAAGCATCTATAGCTGCACATAAGTGCCCTAAAAACAAAACAAAACCCAAACCAAAACAAAACAAAAACCTGAAGGCAGACATATCAAAGTCTTTAATCTTCAGATGAGATAGTGAACTTTGTATTCATGGAATGGGCCCCCCCCCTTTTTTTTTACATTTACCAGCTTATTATATAATAAAACTAATGATAAAAGATACAGATAAACATCCAGGTGAAAAGATACATAAAGTGAGGTCCCAAACATAGGAACTTCTGTCCCTATGGAGTTGAGTATGCCACCCTTCTGGCATGTGAATGTGCTCAACAACCCATAAACTCTCTGAACCTCATTCTAATTGAAAAAAAATTTTTTTTTTTTAATGGAGGCTTCATCACACAGGCATGATTGATAATTAACTCCATTTACTGTCCCTCAGCTCTCTAGGGGGTGTGAGAGGGCTGAAAGTCTCAAGATTTTAGTCATGATTTGGTCTTTCTGTGACTAGCTCCCATTTAAGAACCCACCAAGAGTCACCTCATTAGAACAAAGACACTTTAGGATCTTCCAAAGGATTTAGAAATCCAGTGTTGGATGTTGCTATTACTCAGGAAATTTCAAAGGACTTAAGAGCTCTGTGTCAGCAACTATGATCAAAGATGAAATGTTAGGAAAAAAGATTCTCCTAACACCTCTATTTTTTTTTTAAGATTTTATTTATTTATTTGACAGAGAGAGAGATCACAAGTAGGCAGAGAGACAGTCAGAGAGAAGGGGAAGCACACTCCTTGCTGAGCAGAGTCTGGTGTGGGGCTTGATCCCAGGACCCTGAGACCATGACCTGAGCTGAAGGCAGAGACTTAACCCACTGAGCCACCCAGGTGCCCCCTCCTAACACCTCCATTAAAGAGGTTTTGGGAGCTCTGCGTCAGGAATCAGGAGCAGATACACACACACACACACACACACACACACACACACACA
Organism: Mustela nigripes; assembly: GCF_022355385.1. NCBI lineage: Eukaryota > Metazoa > Chordata > Mammalia > Carnivora > Mustelidae > Mustela > Mustela nigripes. The sequence continues at coordinate 42,282,247 of NC_081561.1, read as the reverse complement.
TAATTTCACACCAGGTAATCTGTTTCTTTTTTTTCCTAAGACACCTTACCTTTACTACCTTGTTTGCACCAGAGCTATCAAGCCTCTAGAGTCTTGAGCTTTTCTTATGCACCTGGGGTCACCATGCCATCTTCCATACCTGAAATCATAAATGTTATCTCCTGGCCAAACCATGCTAACTCTTTTTATTAGGATCCAGAGTTATGTGCTTTCTGAGATGAACAGAAGTGGCACCATCCACATCTTGTTTATGGTTTACTTTTTTACTTTGGGGCTAAGCACCTAGCTAGCTTCTGTGCTAAGGAAGATTAAATAAATCACTAAATTGGCTTAAATTCATTAAGCAACAGTTGAAAACTAATGCAGACATCCTATCACTGCCTCTTGACATCAGGACTGTGGTTTCATCTAAGAAAATTTCAGTTGCCTATGATTTCAAATCAACCAGATCAATTGTATAGTTGGGAAGGTAGTAAAGGTAAGGTGTCTTAGGAAAAAAAGAACCTTCACCTTCACACAGAGAATCTGCCAGCTTCAGAAAGCACATTCATTTGCTTAAGAGGAAAGTAAGAATACTGCAACCCTGAATATGACAACTAGTTGCTGCATGGAGAAAGATGTTGGTGGGACACAAACAACAATAGAGAAAGATGGCTTGGTGACAGTAACCTTGGCTGGAATCATAATTGAGAGTTTTATTAGCCATTGCATTCATTAATGGGATCATCATCGCAACTGAGTGAAAAATGTTAGAAGGATATCTTGAAGAGTTAAAGAATTGTGTCACTCTGCCCACGTGTTTAAAAAAGAGAGTTTCCCATCTTTCCCATCCCTGAACCTGTGGGGAACATGATCCATGGAAACGCTTGGCCATGCCCCTCAAAGTCCATGATTATCCCTCCACTTGCCAGTAGTAACCAAGGGAAATATAACTCATAAGATTTGCTCCTCTAAACATTTTGTCTTATGATTTTTTAAAATATGTATTTTGTAAAAGGGGATTTAAAAGACAAAATGCATAGAAAATAGAGTGAAACTATGTAAGCTGATTTGTAAGAAAGACAGATAGTATAATTCAATGTTAGAAACTATGATCATGTCTTTGTTCTAATCATTCTGTTATTAAAATGCAAAGGGGATATTTATACCAATGGAATCCTAGGGTCTAGTGCTATGTCAGTAAGTGGCATACACATTCTGTAATTTCTAATTTGTTAAAATCTACACATCCCACTCTAGTTGGATTTTTTTTTTTAAGATTTTATTTATTTATTAGACAGAAAACACAAGGCGGGGAATGGGGGGGGGCATGGGCAGGCTCCCTGCTGAGCAGAGAGCCCCATACGGGGCTCGATTCCAGGACCCTGGGTTCATGACCTGAGCTGAAGGCAGAGGTTTTAACCCACTGAGCCACCCAGGTGCCCTGTTTGTTTTATTTTTAAAGCTTGATTTGGTGTGAACACTCAAGTAGAAAAACCAGACTAGGATAATATGTAATGAGCAACTGTCTTTCACTTGTTTAGAGAACTCATTTCAGAGGCAGCCATTTTAAATCATTTTAAATGGGACAACCCATTGATAACTTGCACCACCATTCAGTCACATCATCTCTGTGATATTTATGCCCCTAATTTCAAACTTCAGTCTAATTTTATGGTAACATTAGACAAGCACAAATTGAAGAACATCCTATAAATTCAATATGTGACTAAATTTTTGCAAAAATATTAAAATCTTGAAAGATAAAGACTGACTGTCAAAATTATTGGAGGAGTCCAAGATACAAAACAATCAAATGCAATGTATCCCTAATAGATCTAGAAATGGGGAAAAAAGGACAATTGTGGAAAAACTGGTGAAATTAGAACAAAACTATAATTTAATTAGTGATATTATATGAATGTTAATTCCACTATGGTTATATAAGATGTTAACATTTGGAGAATCTAGGTAGAGACGTATGGGAACACTATTTTTACAAATATGTAATTCTAAAATTACTTAAAAATGAATTAAAAATATTTTTTAGGAAGATAATTTTTAGAAAATAAACTAAAAATGTGTTGCTCAAATCTGGATGTATAACCAGTACTTTATACTATATTTTATATTTATTTACATTTCCATATCTCAAAAAGACATTTAGGACATTGAAATGTCTTAAGATATAGTATTTATGACCACAAAACTATTTATAAGCAAGGAAAAAGCTGGAATGAACACACAAAATTATCAGCCATTGTCATTTGTTCAACTATATGTTCAAAAGCTATTTAGTGAGAATCTATTATGCAGTAGGAACTATGACCGACTCTAGAGAGCATGAGTGAACAAGATAGAAACAATCTTTGCCTTCAGGGAACTTACATTCAATTTGGGGAATAGATAAAATTTTCATATAAAGTAAGTATTTAGTAACTAGAATAAATGCTATAAAAGCAACCAAAAAGTAGGCAAGATGGAAATTAATGGATATGGACAGATCTACCGCAGAAAGTATTGTGAGGATGGTTCTGGGAGCAAGTCAGGTAGGGCAAGTCCTGAATGCTGAAAAAAAGCTGACCCTGCATAGAAAAGAGAGAAAAAATCCAGAAGGAAAAGGGAAAAAAAACATGAATGTATAGCAGTCTTCTAACAGCTATGGCTGTGGTGTCCTGGACGAATTAAATGATTTGAACTTAGTATGTGATGACGTTAGAGAGACAGAAAGTATTCAGACATGCAGGACCTAAAAGACCATGAAAATGTGTTTGGATTATTATTTTTTGAAAAAAAAATGAGAAGTTACTGAGTTGTTCTAAGTAGGGAAGTGAAAGTAGAATTGGGATAGAAAGGTGTGGATTTTCAGGAACTGTTTCTTTAAAAAATTCAGATAATATATAATGGTTCATGGGCTGAGGGCTTGCATTGGAACTCTAGAAAAATAGCTTGAAAACACTTTGCCAATACAGTGTTATGGTGACCTGGATATGGACAGTGAGGAAAAGCAAAAAAAAAAATAAGACTAACAGATTGTTGTATTGAGTAATACTGTGAGAAGAAGTAGAAGGAAAAGAAATAGGAAAGAGGGTTTGTTTGCTATCTTAGCGAAGACATGCTAAACCTTCAAGAATTATTTTGTTGTTAGCCATGATGGGAAGGTTAGAATCAAGAGTGAACAAGAGGTAGGAGAAGGTAGGCATTACCATAATTTTTTTAATGCTTTTGAAATGTATGCTAGTGGCACAGAGGTAACAGTAGAATATTAGAGACATACTTTTTTTTTTGAAACCTTGACCTTCTTCTAATTTCTGAAATACAGTATTATTCCAATATAGCAATGTTGATATCCCCTTAAGTAATTGTGTATAGATGGTAATATTTCTGACATAGGTAAGAGATAAGGAAGAAGAAAAGATTATTCCTAGGTAGCTTTGATATGTATTTTTTCCATCCTCTACTTTAAAATATTCCATAGAGTGCATATGTATTACTTTACAGCTTAAAACAATGGTAGTTATAATGTATTAGCTAAAGAAAGTGTTCCAAAATATGCTGGCTTGGTGGAAAAATAAACTACCATCAAATAATCAAATATAGATGGATATCAACTGATTTTGGAATCAAATAGTTATGTTTCACTTTGCAAGAGAATTAATGTATTCAATATTAAAGCAAGTAGATATTGGTACTTACAAACCTTGTAAACTGAAATTTTATTTTTATTAATGCACATGTGAGTCTTAAAAGTTTCCTAAATTTTACATATTAAATCAGTATATAGTTCGTATGCAGAGAAATTGACCAATATCATTTTCTTTCTACTCTAAGTATAATGCACATAATTCACATGAGTGGTTGACCTTGACTTGGCTTAAGGAAGTTAAGTGAAGCTTTCATGCTTAAAAATCTGTTAAGAAGAATTATATTATTCCATCCCACGCTCTTAAAGTGTTTTGAAGTAATATAACTGATATCTAGATTTTAAAATCACATGATTTATTTTTTCCGTCACATCTTACCCAAGTGTGAAAAGCTAATATATCCTACTGAATATATATAATTTTACATTTCAGTGGCAAAGAAATTTCATACCTCTATTGAAACAGAAGTACCTTTTACTTTTATATGGGTTTAGTTTATTTCAATAAACACAAAATCTTGTCTTTTTCAGAGCATGTTTGGTAACAAGGAGAAGAAGTCGTACTCAAATTAGTTGATAAAAAAATGATTTTAACAATGAATAAAATACCCATATGCAAGAAATGGCACCCACAAACAAGAAATGGAGTATAACATGAAGTAAAATCAGCTCGTCTATAGAAATGACTAGACCTGGTGGCTTGTCACTCACCTTTTTTTGTGTTTTTGTTTTTGTTTGTTTGTTATTTTGGTTTGTTTTGGGTATTTCCACTCCCCTATAGAGACTTGTTTCTGCTTACAGTATACTTAGTATCTGGTGCCTATAACTGTTTTTCACATGATCCTGGATTCTCAAAGTCTTTATCCTGTTCTTAATTTTCTGTAAATCTGGACCTTCAGTGTCCCAACACTGCCTATTCATAGACTCAGAGTCACGTTTTCACTTAAAAGGAAGGAGAATTTACTTGATAATTGACTAGGGCTCTTTCAGTTAGTTAAAGCTCAACATTAGGCTAGGGGTCAATGTTCTTTTATTACCAAGAAAGGAAACACAAATTAGAGCTTTACCCATTTTCTTCAGTTTGGAGACCATAAAGGAGTTTTAAACTTGCAATTTTCACCAAGTGTATGTAAGTACAGTAGTAATCCTATTAAACAAAATTCTATCAATATTTATTGAAAATTAGCATTAAGTTGACAGATGGCATGTCAGTTCATAAGTCTTGCTGAGTATAGAGTTGAGAAGGATCTAAAGACTTAATCTGGGGCACCTGGGTGGCTCAGTGGGTTAAGCCGCTGCCTTCGGCTCGGGTCATGATCTCAGGGTCCTGGGATCGAGTCCCGCATCGGGCTCTCTGCTCAGCAGGGAGCCTGCTTCTCTCTCTCTCTCTCTCTGCCTGCCTCTCCATCTACTTGTGATTTCTCTCTGTCAAATAAATAAATAAAATCTTAAAAAAAAAAAAAGACTTAATCTGGGTTCAGTCAAGGGTACCTTGTTAATAATTAGTGATACAGGCAACTGGCATGGGAGAGTGAGAAAGAGATCACAATGCCACCCATTTGCCATCATATAAAAGTAATGAACAAGAAATACAAGAATGTCAGTCCTCAATATCAACATTGTTCAGTTGTTTGTGTACAAAGAATCATCTTGTGAAGCTCATAACAAACTTCAGGTGTTTACTCTGGAGATTACTATTTATTAGGTTTGAGATAGGGTTCCTTTATCATTTCTTTCAAGCCTCCACATAAGTCTGATGACGCTGGAATAAAATGTACACTTTGAAAGCAGTGTTCTCTTTAACAGACTTTCTGTTCTCCCTACAGCCACCAAAATGCCACTCAACTAGATAGTTCATCCAAATGATAAAAAATCTGAACTAGTAAAAATGTGAGGCTAGCCCAAATATCTAATCTTTCACATGAATTCTTGCTATAAACAAACAAGCAAATAAATACAATATATTTCATCAGATTGTTTATACAGCCCCAGGCATGGAGTATCCCTGATGTCCTAGAGTATCTATGATTTTATGGGCAAGTCAGTTTATCTGTAGATTCCAGAAATAAGACCTCATTCTGACTTTTGAAATGAGCTCAAGTAATTCTAATCACTTTTTCTGTAAGTAGTCCTCCTATATACTCTTTTCCAAGAAACCTACTTTCTTTAGTATTTCCCTATATTTGTGGCTTAAGGCGCTTTTCCATCAGAGTTGCCCAGCGATGTGCTAATGACAGTCATAGCGATTTTTGCCCAGGTTTAAATGTAGTTTCCCATGTGCTTTGATGCATGAATAGTGCAGTTTGATTCCTGTTTATCATCCAGGCACTTTATAGCCATTAAAATAGCAGTTCAGCAAAATCTTAGAGAAATTACAGTATAGCATAGTGGTTAAATACTTGTAAGTTCTGAGACAGAAATGGGTTTGAATTCTGACTCTGTTTACTTAGGTGTCTGAGATCATGCAAGACTGTTAAATATGGATGGATGGTAAAAAATTTTTTTGAGGAAATGTGTTTATTTCATTTTCTTCTCATAATGCAGAAAAAATTAATAGATTTGTTAATTTGGCAGCTGATAAAGAATTCAATTTTAAAGTAATTTTCACTGGAGTAAAGATTTAAATGTAAAAGAAGGTTAGAAATATAATTGTGACTGGTAAGATCCTAGCTGTACAGGGAATTTGATTATATGACCAGATTCTTATCATTCCAAATTGAACTATACCCAATTAGCACTGCAGACATGATCTTTTCTAGAGCCAATATTTCTGTTGCCAAGATGTCTTGTTTGCTTGGATCATAACAACAAACTGGCAGACCTGCTCAGTCATGGCAATTGCCTGCCTGCATTCCTCCTGACATTCAGAGACTTGAGCTCCATGCCAAGTGACCCAATCTCCCTTACCCGATTCCACAGTTCCTTTTTTTTTTTTTTAATTCATCTACTCAGAATTATCTAATCACTTTCCTTAATCCTTAATCCTTGTGACTGCTGCTTGCCTATTCTTTATCAGTTCTCATCTTTTTCACCAAAAGTAAGCCGATTTTGCTGGGAGTGGAATGTGCCTGTCAAAGAAGGTACAAACAGGCTGTGCAAATAGAGCTAGCTTGTAACCGAGACCTGATCGATGAGCTTTAACAGTAGTTTTTGTTCATGATAATCAGGGATTCAAAAAGCAGAGGGAGTTTAAGTCAACTGGCATGTGTCATTTCATCTTCATTCTTGCTGCCTGAAAAGCCAATGGGTTGGTGAGAATCCTAGTGATTATCTTGTAAGCATGAGGTCACTTTTGAGGATGGAAGCCCAAGGATGGCAGAGCACATATACGGAAGCAAGTAGGAAATCAGTAACATCATTGAGGTGGCCTGAAAAGGCCAATTGTATATTTCACTATTTGAGAGAAATGAGTTACTCTCTTAATTTAAGCATCGTTTTCTAGTTTCTGTTACTCAACAGACTAACACATTTATACAACACTAATAGCGGTAACTCAGATAAAAATGATTCTTACAGTGGTTGCATAAAATGATGAAATTTTCCAATGGGACCTCTCTGGTTTGTAAACATGTATTTCTTTCAAGTACAGGGAAGTTATTAGGAAAGAAGGGATTGCAAGTTCTTTGAGTTTTCAAAAGTTTAGAGGAAATTAAATTCTAAGCTAAATATTTCCTACTTGCTTGTGAAAAACTAGTAAGATTTTGAAGAGCATAATTATTAAGCCTGAATGGTAAAATACTTTCTATAAAATTCCTAATCCATAAAACATTCACATTCCTTAAAATCTGTTGGAAAAAAAATTGTGGGTTTTGAGGAATTCTTATTGGAACTTTGGGTAAGGCAATAGTTTGTAGTTAGGAGTCATCATTTCAGAAAGCTTAACATTTCTGGATTCCACCCAGTAGAACAATATTCAACCCCCATTCAGTATAGGGGTCAAAAATATTAATTCTTTGTCCCTCTTTCCCTCAGCTCTTCTTTCCTTAACTCTCTTGTTGAAAACCACTGTATCAGCTGGATTCTGAGACAGTTTTGCCTTGAGAACCTATTTCATTTTTTCCTTTATTTACTTCACTTATTCCACAATTAAATCGCTTTCTCCATTATTTTAAAATATTGAAGTCAGGTAACCTTTATTTTTCTCTAATGAAATTTTGTCCATTTATGACTTCCTCCTCTCTTGATTCCTATGCAAAATGTTGGAAGACTAATCACATAATTTTAGGAAGTACATATTAATGAAATAGGGCTCTATAATGGAGACAATAGGGAATTTTAAACTAGATCAACTCCTAATTTGCTACAAACCTTTTAGAGTTTTTACTCATCAGTAAAGTATGGCTAACAATATCTTCAATTTCAGTTACCTGTTAGTATTATTTAAAATGTTTGGAATAGGGGCACCTGGGTGGCTCAGAGGGTTAAAGCCTCTGCCTTCGGCTCAGGTCATGATTCCAGGGTCCTGGGATCGAGCCCCACATTGGGCTCTCTGCTCAGCAGGAAGCCTGCTTCCTCCTCACTCTGCCTGCCTCTCTGCCTACTGTGATATCTGTCTGTCAAATAAATAAATAAAATCTTTAAAAAAAATTAAAAAAAATGTTTGGAATAATGTATAATCATTTTACATGAAACACTGGGATAGTGATATTTTTTTGAAATGTAGAAAATTTAAAATGAATATACATTTATGAATTTATGTTTTGAGGCTTGAATAGTTAGATTATTAGATTTATAAGTTTTAGATTAGTTGTATCCGATATACAACTATATATAGAAAAAATTGGGACTGTGCCATTGTCTCAGTCTTTATTTGTATTTAAATTTGTTCATAGTGATTATAGAAGAATCACAAATATTTATAATCATTTCCAATAACTCACATGTCCTTTCTACCGATAGTACTGAAGTATGCTTGGTATGATATCTATTTTCCAAAAAAATCATATATATAATATATTTAAATATATATAAATAATATATATTTTAAAATATTCATATAGCATATGCTTTGTGCCAAACTCTCTTTACAAGTATTATACCATTTAATCCACCTTAAAAACTTAAAAACTACTCTATTTTAAAGAGTAGGCACACTAAACCACAGAAAGTCTAAAGAACTTTTGAAAAGTCATATGGTTATTATTATTGGGACCCAGACTGTAATTCAGGTAGTCTGACTAAGGAGTTTACATTCTTAACCATTTACAAAGAATTTATATATTTTTTATAAAAATTATTTTGATAAAACAGTCATCCTATTTTGAATTCTTTCTTTTTTTTTTTTTTTTAAGCTTTTATTTATTTATTTAGAGAGTGAGAGAGAGCATAAGAGCCAGGTGAGGAGCAGAGGGAGAGGCAGACACCTCACTGAGCAGGGAGCATGCTGCAAAGCCTGATACTGGAACCCCAGAGCTCCTTCCTGGGGCTCCAGGATCATGACCTCAGCTGAAGGCAGATGCTTAACTGACTGAGCCAACCCAGGCACCTTTGCATTTGGAATTCTTAAAAAGCCTTTTAAGTTCTAAAAATTGGTTATTCAGTTTTGCCACCTGGTAGCTGCCTAGTCAAAATCATATTTTTTACTTTCTTCAAAAATAAACATCTGAATTAAAAATGCCTATAGTGGAGGCTATAATTTGTAAATGTTTTACAGTTAACCTTGAACAGTGCAGGGGGGTAGAGGCACTGACCCCTGTATAGTCAAAAATCCCCATATAACTTTTGACTCTCCCAAAACTGCGTACTGTTGACTAGAAACCTTACTAACATAAACAGTTGGTTAACACATATTCTGTATATTATATGTATTATGTACTGCAATATTACAATAAAATAAGTGAGAGAAAAGAAAATGTCAAAATTATAAAAAACAGAAAATACATCTATAATAATGTATTTATTTAAAAATCTGCATGTAAATGGAACCACATAGTTCAAATTCATGTTGTTCAAGGGTCAACTATATTTGTTTTCCTCTTGTTATTTTTGGCAATAATGGAATTGGGCTTTTTGCATATACTTAGCAGCACTGTGACAGGAGAGGGTATGTCAGTGACAAAAGATGGAAAATATTAATCAACTGTAAAGTATCAGTATGCTTTTAAATAGAAACTCTTTAAGTGCTGTAGATATTCTTAATCTTTCCCTAATGATTAATGGCACAAAAATGGGGAGGGAAAAGGTAATATTAAATTTCAAATATTCTGCTAACATTTTAAGTAATACATTTTTCTATATTTTTATATACCACACATATAAATGAAATTTTATTTAAAAACAGTTTCATAACTTAGAGTCATCAATAAATTTGATAAGTTCTCAAAAAATGACTTAAAATCCCTCCCTCATGCAGAGTGGAAATTAAAATATACTAACATGTATTATATTATTACAAACTATTTCCCAGTAAAAAGAACTGGTACAAATCCTAAAAAATATTTATTTTTCATGATGTTAAATATATCTCATGATTATGAATTATTAATGAATGTAATGAAATATAGATGATGTCAGGAAAGGAAATTCTCAAGCTTTTTTTGTTGCATTTTAAAGATAGTGAAATTGCTTTTATAAACATCTTAGTTTACTTCCTGAGAAAATTTTATTATCAGTAGGAATATATTTTCTTTTCAAATTGCCATATTTGGTAAGTATTTTAAAAAATGAAACCTATAAATAATTACAATTTTGTCTGTGGATTCAGTGATATATAAATAGAAAGAAGTATGAAATATAGAATTTATTATTGAATTTATGATTTCCAGATTTACAAACTCATGGCATACAGTTCCATGATTTTCTTTCTTTTTTTGTTTTTTTAAAGATTTTACTTATTTATTTGACAGACAGAGATCACAAGTAGGCAGAGACACAGGCAGAGAGAGAGAGCAGGCCGAGAGAAAGGAGGAAGCAGGCTCCCTGCTGAGCAGAGAGACCGAAGCTGGGCAGGATCCCAGGACTCTGGGATCATGACCGGAGCCGAAGGCAGAGGCTTTAACCCACTGAGCCACCCAGGCAACACAGTTCCATGTTTTTCATTTGGTAGTATGTTTTGGTAGTGTCAGACTATTTAATAACTTGTATGGTACAGGTACAGAACAGATACTAACAGCTTTTAAAAAAAAGACAACCATATTGTACAAACAAACTGTCAGCCCTAGTATGTCACATTGTAGTTCAACAATTAACAGATTTATTTATGCATGTTCTTTGTCCTCTGGGCTACTCTTGGATATCCAGGTAGCTTACTCTCTTACCTTTTTAAAATTTGCTGAAATATTATCTTCAAAGTGAAGATCATTTGACTACCTTATTTATTTATTTATTTAAAAAGATTTATTTCCTGAGTGAGTGAGAGGGAAAAAGAGACAGAGCATAAACAAGGGCACAGGCAGAGGGGAGAAACAGGCTCCCCGCTAAGGAAGGAGCCAGATCTGGGACTCTATCCCAGGACCCCAGTATCATGACCTGAGCTGAAGGCAGACCCTTAACCAACTGAGCCACCCAGGCACCCCTTGACTACCTTATTTGAAACCACACACACACTCCCTATCACCCTTATCCTACTTAGTTTCTCCTCCATAATACTTGTTTTTTAAATAAGATTTTATTAATATTACAACTATGCCTAATTATTTATTGTTTATGCTTGCTTTGTCCCTACAGTAACAGATTTGTATAGTTATGAGAAAGACAGTATTGACAACAAAAACTAACGTGTTTACTATTTGGCTCTTTACAAAGAAAAAAAAAAAAAGAATTTGCCTATCTGTCCCCGGTCCTAAGTAATTAGCTTATTCATTATGTTTGTTATCTATGTTACTTCACAAGATTATAAATTCCGCAGAAGTAGAGATTTTTCTCTGTTCTTTTTCTTTTTTCTTCTTTTTCTCTATCACTTTGGTATCCCCAATGGCTATAATAGCAGCTGGCACATAGTAGGCAACTAACAAATATTGATGTATAAAGGAGAAATAAAGAATAAAGTGATGATATGTTGATCACTTTTTCTGTTAATTTGCTGTTTATTCAGTAATCCTTTAATATACTTTAAGACAGTTTTGTATTTCTTTTTTTTTTTAAGATTTTATTTATTTATTTGATAGAGACCACAAGTGGGCAGAGAGTCAGGCAGAGACAGAGAGGGGGGAAGCAGGTCCCCACTAAGCAGAGAGCTCAATGCGGGGCTCGATCCTAGGACCCTGGGATCCTGACCTGAGCCGAAGGCAGAAGTTTTAATCCACTGAGCCACCCAGGTGCCCCGACAGTTTTATATTTCTTAAAAAATAACAGTCATATATAAACTAAAAGAGAAATGAAGATGTATGTAAGATTATTTACAGCAAACATAATTGTGGCAAATTGACCACAATAAAAATAAAGTATTAAATTATCAGATGATTTATAATATGGCTTTTTAAATATTGTAAATATGTATTCTGGTTTTTATATCTAATAGATATAAACCACTGGCAGAGAGAAAAATCAAGGTGCTTTCATCTCCTTGAAAGTAGAATTGACAATAGATATTTCAACTTTGCTTTTGATGTGATCAGAAATGAAAAATGAATTTATGATGTGGAAAGAACCTAAAAAAAAGAGATTGCTTCATTTTAGTGTTCATAATAGACAAGGAAAGTAATGTGAAGAATTGTCAGACTTGAACAAAAGATATTAGGAAAGTAGATTTCAAAAAGGTCATGGAAAGTATAGCATACAATTCCAACAGCTTTAGGTGTGACCATAGCTTAAAATGAATGGAAAATGTGTTAAGGAAATTCTGATAAAACAGTATGAGGCACTATCAGTGAGAAAGAAAGGAGTAAAAACCTAAGAAATCTGAGTAGTTGCTCAAGGTACTGTTTATGCTAAAAGCTTATATACATGAAAATGTGGAACATTTTTGGTCAGGTAAACCTGAGACAAACTGAGACTTGAGAAGTGATGAAGGCCAAAAAATGCATGCTCCCCTTTCTAAGAGCCAAAAGATGAAATGGAAAGTACTTACGCCTACTGGTGGGAGAAGGTAGTGTACAGATCTACACGGAAAGTGAGATAAAGAATTGCTGAACTTACTAGGTAGGTTGGGTTCCCAGGTATCAGGAAACAGATTCTGAGATAGATTAGCCTGAAAGATGTTTATTGGGGGGTTCTCTTGAGATTAACGCATGTAGAAGGGAGCAAAATAAAGAACTGAGCAAAAGGAGAAGAGTTGCACTCCCACAAAAAGGGTACCCTTGGGATGCTCTGGTGCAGTGATGACCCATTAGAACTGCTCCTAGTTGGGAAAAGATAACCAGGGCATTTTATTCCCATGTTGATAAGTCATTGAGTGAGACTGCCACTGGGAGAAATACTAATGTTTGTCAAGATAGTTTTCTTCAACATAGCAATTGCAAATAGGACTTAAAACTGAAAATGTCTTTGCAGCACTCACAATGGAGTCAGTGAAGGGCTGGGGTGCAGGGGAGTTTATTCTTGAAAGGAGATCTGAGCAGTGCATTATAATGTAAACTACAGTCCACGTATTTGAATAAGTTCTTGGAATAGTTCCTCATGGATCCCAAAGGAACCTGTTTAGCTAAGATACTTAGAAGGTGAAGGTTAGTGGAGTAAGTATGAACCATTGCAACTGCAGCTAATGTCAGGACCGTAACAAGACAGCCATCATCTCCATCCAGTGATATACATTCTTAATTCCCCTGACCTGAGGCTTTATTTTATGTTCTGAAACCTAATCCCTGAGGGTTCTAGAACATTGGTTGCCATGCTTTTCTTAGCCTGAGGTTGCTTTACTCTTCCATTTATTCTTATTTACTATGTCTTCTTTGCTAATTTTTCATCCAGTAAATTTATATATCCTTGAGAGTGGGGTATTAAAGTTTCCAACTGTTACTGTTCATTTGCCCATTTCTCCCTTCAGTTCTCTCAATGTTTGCTTCTTATATTCCTGTATTGTTTTTATGTGTGTATATTTAAAAAAAAATCTTTATGATAATGAACATTTTTATTATTATAAAATATTTCTTTATCTCTAGTGGCACAATTTGTTTTAAAATTCATTTTAATAGTCTTTCCAGATCTTTCATGCTTTATTCTTATGCATTTTATTTTATTTTATCTTCATTATCAGCCTATTGTTGTCCTGGTTGGGGATAGAATTTCGAGTAGTGATTGACAGTCCTCTCTCCATCAGTTTATTGATACCATTCTATTGTATTCTAACTTTCATAATTTTATACTAGAAGTTTTCTGTATGTCTTAATTTTTTCCTTCCAAGCATACTGTCCCTTTTCTCTGGTTTCTTTCAAGATTTTTCTTTATCTTTTGCTGGAAGGACTTGAATATTATCTATCTAGGTGATTTTGCTGGAGAAGACTTTATTCTGCCTAGTTTTTTCTGAGATTCTTGGATCTGTTTCTTGGTTTTTGCTATTAATGTTGGAAAATTTTCATCCATTATATCTTAATGTATTTTTTTCCTTCTCTTTTTGGATTCAGTTGTATGTATATTACAATATTTGATGTTGATTCATTGTTCTTCGTGATCTTTTTCTAGTTTTACTTCTTTTTCCTCATGGTGTTTCAGTATGGATGATTTTTAATGACTGCTCTGTAAATTCATTAATCTTTTCTTGAATATGTTGAATATACTGAAGTGCCTATTAAAGACATTTTTCATGACTTTAAAAAATTTTTTTATATCATATCTGTTTAACTTCCCATTTAGTTTTCATCTCCTTTTTAAAGTTTCCTATCTGATCTTATACCCTTCCCACTAGCACCATTAACATATTAAATATAGGTATTTAAATTCTGTCAGTTTAATGTCAGTGTCACATAATGCCTGTATGTGGTTTTGATGATTGCTTTGTATCTTTTGAGTGACCGTTTTCTTGCCTTTTATTATGTCTTTTTGTTGTTGTTATTAAAAGCCTGACATCTGTGTGGGACAGTGTAGACTGAGATAGTTTTATGCCTGGGAATGTGTACTCCTTTCCTTCTATGAAGTTAGTTAATTTGAGTATGTATGGATTTGTGTTTTGTTTTGGTCGCTATGGCTACTCTCAGGGAGCCACTGGTTTCAAATTCCTGTGGATATATTTTGTGTTTAGGGTGTAGTTTGATTTTTCAGAGTAACCGTGCTGAAGTGTGAAATTTAAGTTTTTCTTTTTGCTATGCCTTGTGGAAAGTTGTTTGAGTTATCTTATTCCATTTCTGTGCTTCGTCCAGGAGTAATCTGATATTGCTTATTATTCAGTTAGTTGGCTTAACAGTTAGAAGGATAATTGGAGGAGCTAATTCTCTGTTGTTCTAATTAAACCTCACCCTTAGGGATGGACTATATTCCTGGGTCTCAAAAATGTGCCCTTATTTTTGAGGGCATATTTTAACTTTTTAATGACTGTTGTTATGGGCAAATGTGTATTCTTGCCCTTTCCTTAGGAAAAGTTTTCTTTCCACGTTCTTCCTTCCTCCAGATGCACTGAGTCTTCACTGATGACAAAGGCAGCAATACTTTGTCTCCTTAAACCCATATACAAAGGCTTTGTATCATGGTAGAAGTAGGAAAGAAGGATCCTGATGGAATTTTTTATACTTTCCGCACAGCTGCTATTTCCCTACCCCAGTTCTGTACCTCAGTGAATACTTAGAGCTTTTTCTGATCTTTTCTGTGAGTGCTCAGTGACATTTGTGTAGAAATAACCTTCAAGAGGATATAGATTTCCTCATTTTTTTAAAAATTCTTGACAAAGATAATATATTATTTAAAATAAGTCAACAAATAATAAAAATTAAAATAAGTCCAAATTTTGAGTGCAAAGACTTAATGACCTACAGTTTCCTCAGTTTTATAGTCCCAGGTCTCAGAATTATAATACCTATAAATATTTAAAGGTCACTTGCAACATTTACTAATATGTCAGCTATTCTATCGGAACTGTTTTTACTGATCAACTTATATCTACCCAGATGAGCAAGCACTCACATCTACTCTCTCTCTCAGCAGAAATCATCTATCCTTCTATTTGCCCAGTTTGTTGTCCTGCAACCTCAGCTATGCAGTGAGTTTGGGGAAAAAAAAAAAAAAAAAAAAAAAGCTCTTTTCATTACTTACATCCATATGTAAAAGTATACTTAATTTTTAATTGATAAGTAATTATTCTCAACTTTTTATTACTTTTCCAGATTGTATTAAGAATACAAGCATAGGGGGCACCTGGGTGGCTTAGTCAGTTAAGCATCTGCCTCTGGCTCAAGGCCTGATTCTGGTGTCCAGGGATCTAACCCCACATTGGGCTCCCTGCCTGCTTCTTTCTCTCCCACTCCCTCTGCCCGTGCTCTCTCTCTCTCTCAAATAAATACATAAAATCTTAAAAAACAAAATACAAGCATAGAAATAGCCACCTAATTCTATGTCTTAATAGCCATTATTTCTCCTTTATTATACTTCTCAACATTGCATAATTTGTGTCAGTGAATGTATTCATTTTATAATATACTGTATGGTTTGACCACCTATGAAAGTTTTATAAATTACATACCTACCTTTTAGGTAATATCAGGTAATATCTATGCTTTATCCACCTCCAGTAGGATTCTGGTTATTTTAAAGGCAAAATGTATTACAACTCCAAAATTTCATCTTAAATTTGGTTTTTTGACTATTCCTGTCCCCCGCACATTCAAATTTGGTTCTATAAGAAACAGAATTCAACCCACAGCTAAAAATGAAGGATATTTATGGCAGATTGCTCTTAGAATCAACATCTATGGGAAACAAGGAATGGAAACAAGATTGGACAAACAGAATTGTAGGCAATGTGGTCCCCAAAAAGACTTTACTTGACCCCCACAGGGACATCTGTAATTAGGATGGTATGTGAAAGAGCCCTGAGCTGGGATAAGGGGTTTTATACTCCTGTGTGATAGGTCACTGGAGGAGGATTTTCACAAAAGGAATATGAACTTGGGAAAAATAATTTTCTTGAGCTGGGGCTTACAACTAAGACTTGTCAGTTGACAACACTATTTGTAGGTGGGGCAATAACATCTTTATTCCAGAAGAGAGATTTGGGTGGTATATTACAGTATCACCATGGTTACTTTTACTTATCTTTTTTTTCCCCTATCGAATAGAAATACCTTAAAATTGATAGCCATAACTATTACAGATCTGGAAATTAAAATATTTACATTTTTGTTTTTTATATGTAAATGTAAATATAAATTTTGTATGTAAATATAAAAAAAATATTTACATTTTTGTAGATTCCACAGAATTTACTGACTAATTTGGGGTTAGATAAGTAAGCAGACAATAACTACTGTAGGGTGAGCATCTGTAATATCATTTGGTTGACACCTTTTGTTCTGAAAGTGTTCCTTGTGCCTTAGAAATAGGAGCACCTATGCTAATATAACTTAAATATTTGTTCCAAGAAATCTTCACCCAGGAAGTTAAGACTGAAAACCAATAAATAACTTTACTGTTTGCTTCAGGAGATTGTTGCAACAAAAGTATCTGAGGAAACAGTATGCTCATCTGAGTAAAGAGCTGTCAGACAATATTTTTCATATCTGAAGAAACAGCTTATTTATCATGACAATAGTTCCATCCAAAGTTACCTTAAAATCTTCAACCTGCTTTATCTACAGATCCTCTACTATTATGTAAGCTAATGAACAAACACAAAACTTTTAATTCTAAAAGTTTGCCCATCTCAAAAGACCCAATTTAAAAGCACTTGAAGTAAGATTTATAATCCTAACTTATTCTGAGACTTTACTAAGACTGTGTCAAGGTACTGTTCTTGGTTGCTACAGCATATTTAATCAATTGAGATTGATTTAGTCAACAGGTTTTTTTATTTTGTTTTGTTTTGTTTTGCTTGTTTTGTTTTTGGTCTTTGAGGGAGATTATAATTGTCAGTTCTGAAGATCACACTAAGGGCTTCCCATTGTCTTCTTTCTGGCATATATTACTATATTCTACTTAGAATAATATTACTATAATATCACTATATTCTACTTAGAAACAGTGCCTTCCTCTAAGGCCTTATAGCCCTTCTAAGACTCTCTATGACCACAGTAGTTAATTAAGCTCCACATTTTGTCTGAGTTCTGATTTCTGTTTGTCTTGATCAGGGATTATCAAGATATGGCCTGCAGGCTATATTTGTTTATATTTGTCTGTGACTTCTTCCCTGCTGCAATAGCAGAGTTGTATAGCTAGGACTGAAACAATATAGGTCCCATAATTGAAAATATTTGCTATCTACTTTTTTAAAGAACAAGGTTATTGATTTATTGTCTAGATCCTAAATGTTAAATTTATCTCCTGAGAATGGGGATCCCTTTTTTATAAGCCATTTAATTATGTGTTCATGAATTGATAATACATATATACTATATATACATGGTATATAGTTATATATAGTGTATTTATATAACATACAGCTATATATATATAGTATATAGTTATATATATAGTATATAGGTATATATATATATAGTATATATATATGACCATGTATTATTATACAGCTAGAGTTATCTCTCTAGCCGTTCTTTTCATCTTTGTATTGAATCTGTAAAAGAGTTCATAAGATAGAGTGGGCATAGGTCCAAGAATTCTTTTTTCAGGGTAGATCCAAGGGCTGCAAATATCAGAAAGTCTTATTATATCTGTATTGTAGGATAAACTTTCTCATGGTCAACTTTTCAAAACATTATAAGAAATTCCCTGTCTTGTCTTTGTCTTTTTTCTGTTTGTCTAGATCCATTATCACCAAATAATGACCGCTGGCCCCACTCTATTTTTGTGAATAGCTGGGAATTGCTTTATTTGGTTGCTTCTATCTAACACTGGGTATTTTTTTCTTTACAATTGGCAGTAGTAGTCTTTGACCAGATTATGGAGACATTTGGTTTTATAAGCACCATTTTTACCAGCCCAATGAAGTTCTTTTAATGCCTTATCATTTCCATTGGACCTCTGACCAAATACAACTTTATTTATGTTTTAATTCATATGTGTATCTAACTGGCATAATAGTGAAAATTCACCAGCATTTTCATGGATCTTCTGATCCGAAGATATTTGTTCAATTTAGAACACAAAAGAAAGAATCTCCTTGGGGAAATTCTCTTTCTTGTCTATCTAAAAGGAGATTCCTTGGAGTAGCATAGACAACACCATTTTTGTTTCCATGCTTTAGAGATTAATAATCTATCACACTTTAATCTGTATGTCTTTATTTCTCCATCTATTTTATTTCCTCTTTGCTGGATTAATTTTCTAGTCTGTGGTCAGATATCTCTTAGCTACAATACCCATAAAATCCCTATCATTAGTGCTTTGTATCCATAGTCATTTCTTGGTAATATATAATACCTGACTAAGTTAACTTTTGATTTTGCTAAAGTATGGAATGAAAATGACTGTTGGGTTTATTCTCACTTTGTTTTGGGTGAATCCAGCTCCCTCTGATACCATGTTAGTGGATTATTTGATTTGTGGAGTAATTGCCTTCAATCACTAAACAACTTTTATAATGTAAAATCCACTACAGGTCAGGAATCTCTAATCCACTATAGTGTTATATCTACAATGAGAGATTCCTGTCCCCATCCTTTTAAAAAAAGTACCCAGGAAATCTGACATGGGAACTAGGTTTGTAACTAACTGTTTATAGAATTAGACCACAAAAAAGATCATAGAAGAGATATTAAATATATAGAAGTATATTTTATAGATCTTATAGGAAAGGGTCACTGTAAGTCAATATTCTATTCACTTATATTTCTATCTCTACCTAATAATCTCTTTCTTTTATAAATGTAACTATTTAGTATTTGATTATTCTTATTAAATAGTACTGAAAAAGATAATATTATTCAACAAATGAAAAAATATTTGGGCCACAAAAGATCCCTGGGTTGTCCATAATGACTGCATGGATGAGTGGGTTATATGGCAGAACCCATGTTTGGAAAATTAGTTTGAAAGCTTTCTGTATTAAACCAGAAAGTTATGAAGTTTTGAACAAAATATTGAAAGAATAGGGATATAAGAGGATGGATGAATCACCAATACTTAACTGAAAATATGGAAAATATGTAAATACTTTATTTGTGATCATATTTTCAAACTAATTTGTTCATGAACCGACACTGGATGATTGAAAATATTGTGAGTGGTTATCCTTCACATCGTAATTCAAGAAGAGATTCTTCCATCTTCAAAACTCTTTTTTCTAAATTAACTCACTGAAAAGAAGGGAGTGGCAGTTATTCTAGTGGTGACAAAACATAGGAAAATATCTATAGGAAGATTTTATGGGTTAACTTCGTATATGTCAGTATTATTTTTATTAACTTTGCATGGCTAGAAATCAGTCACAGAAAATGAAAATATAATGTATTTTGATGAGTACATAGTAACCACTTCCAAAGTTATTAACAAAGTTTAATCTTAGAAATCTTTGCAATTATAGAGAATGGACACTCACTATATGCAGTACTATAAATCTAGATATAGAAAATATTACGCTGATCACTAAAATGAGGAAATATTAATACAAAAAAAAAAGAGTATGTACCTGAAACTGATCCCTAAATATATTGTGGGATAGATTTTTTAAAAGGTAGTTTGTGAATTTTATAAAGAAATTAATGACCACTAAGTAAATTTACATTCTTCAACAAAAAGGCCAAATTAAAATAATAATATAAAGTATTGGTATTTTATTTACCATGACATTACCATCAGCACTGTATATTTAGACTCCAGCTTACTTTTAACATGAGAAAAAGAACTGAATAAGTAATGGGCTAAGATATATGCCAGAGAACTCAAAACTAGACACACACCATGAAAGGGCAGATCTCAGCAACAGATACAGATACTGTAAAGTTTCCTCAGAGATATATAACTGTAAGTGAAAATGGGGCACATCTTAAAAGGTATATAATATGAAGTATAAGGTAGAGGTCCAGACAAACAGAAAGTCAGTATAGAATCTGAAATCAGGCTGTATGTACCTAAGAGTGGGGGCTGGGTTAGAATGTACCAGATCTCTGCACTTCAATATTCCTGGTAAGAGTTGGAGAGAATCATAATCCTATTGTATCTTAGGTATTAGAGAACTCCCCCAAATACCTTTCTCATGGCAAGCCTGACATGGCTAAAAATGGCTCTCTCTTGCTGCAGGTTCTTTACTTGATGGATAAATGGTTTATTCACATGATTCCTTGGGGTTCTGCTACCATGAAGATAGGCTGCAGATTAGGATACAAAGTCCCAGTTTATCTTGTATTTAGTGGCTGCTGTAGTGTCCACTTAGACCCCTCATAATGACTGAGGGCACTCATTCCACATATGCTAAGATCATTGGAAGCTGATGGCTCAAATCTGAGCCTGTTTTTGGGAATTACTCTCAGCCAAAGAGAGATGCTACACCCCAAATCCCAAGCTTTCCTGAAGTTCAGGCCATATTTAATAGAGTCTAAAAACTTGGTTTCCTTGCATCAAAGACAGAACATCTCGAAAGGGCTAGTCAATGCTTAGCATTTCAGTGCGATTAGCTGAGTTGTTTGTTGCCACTGTATCACAGCTCACCCTCTGCTTCTTCCAGATTTTCTTCATAAATGTTGATCCTAAGAGTCATCCCTAACACATGTCCTACACAACAGTATGCATCTCAGGGTCTCTTTCCCGTGAAATGTAGTTTAAGATATTAGTCTTACCAAAAATAAATCCAAATTATTTTAAATTCTTTTTTTTAAAGATGTTATTTATTTATTTGTCAGAGAGAGAGAGAGTGAGCACAGGCAGACAGAGTGGCAGAGGGAGAAACAGGCTCCCTGCAGAACACGGAGTCCGATGCGGGACTCGATCCCAGGACGCTGGGATCATGACCTGAGCCAAAGGCAGCCGTTTAACCAACTGAGCCACCCAGGCGTCCCCAAATTATTTTAAAAGATTAATTTATATTTAAAAATATAAAAGATTTAAAAGATTAAAAAATTTTAAAAGGTTATATTTAAAATATTAATTTGCATAGGGGAAGAAAGGAAAAAGCATGAGATTTATAAAGGTTCTGGTATCTTACTCATAATGTATATTATGTATACTCATAATGCACATTATGTAATATATATTGTATTGTGAATCATAGTATTCTATAGTGTTCACTATAATGTGAATCATAGTATTTCAGCAGCTCACTTTTATTAAGTTCATAACATATAACGTTTATATATGTTATGTAAAGTAAAGAGCATATAGGCTCTTTACTTTTATATACACATATAAAGTAATTTAATCTTACCAACCCTTGAAGTCCTGGTTTCCTAAATTGTGAGTCAAGAAACTCATGGTGGATACTTTGCTATATTTTATAATTTTGAAAAAAAATTATCACCAGGATGTTCTATATCTGTTGGATACCTTGTGAACTACTGGCTTAAGAGAGACCAGTTTCAATTTTGGAATACATTGCATTCCTTTCAGTGATATCATACGTATACAAAAAATGATTTGTACATCTATTGTGTTAAGAATCAAATGCCTTCTTGGATACCTGGGTGGCTCAGTTGTGGTTAAGCATCTAAACTTGATTTCAGCTCAGGTCATGATCTCAGGGTCCTGAGATGAATCCCTGGATCCTGTTCTATGTTCAGTGAGGAGTCTGCTTCTCTCCTTCTCCCTCTCTCTCTGCCCCTCCCCACCCTCATAAATTAAAAAAAAAAAAAAATCAATTGCCTTCTGAAAAATCACTATGGAACAGAAAATGAATGTGGCAGTGTCCAATCTTAATACAAGACGAGAAGGGCATGGTAATCAACAGGCACACATCAGAAGAGTAAGTAATTTTGGTTAAGAATTAAATAGTCTTTTTTTTTCAATTTTTGTGTTTTTTTCACAGCTATTAATTTGTTAGAACATTAATATGTATTAAATTGTTTGGACCTAACTACTTAATAAGTTAAAATCTAACTACCTAATAAAAACATTTATTTTGACTTCTGGGTCATCTACATTAAGTAAACATACAATCAGATCCTCACTGAATCTGTTGAACATCATGAGCAAATGACAAGAAAAGTATGATTTGA
The DNA here is from genome assembly GCF_022355385.1 of Mustela nigripes. Taxonomy (NCBI): domain Eukaryota; kingdom Metazoa; phylum Chordata; class Mammalia; order Carnivora; family Mustelidae; genus Mustela; species Mustela nigripes. The sequence continues at coordinate 42,259,504 of NC_081561.1, read as the reverse complement.
CTGATATTATTTTTTTATCTTTTTTAACAGCTGGCAGTTTAAATTCTAAGCATTGCATATGTTTCTCTTGATTTCTTTCCCTTTTTTCTTTTTAGTGGTAGACTTAGAGTTGAAATTCTTTCCTTTGTTAAAGGTTGCAAAGAAAACTATGTGAGAGGAGCAATTTGTAAAATTATAATTTAAAGAAAAAAGTAACTTCCAAAAGTTTTAAGATTTTCACAAATTAGATGCTCCCCGCCCCCCCGCCCTTTAGCTAGTAGAACAGATTAAACCTAAGAATTTCTATGGTGGGTTAATGAAAGTATCAAATGTGTGAATCCTTTTATAGAAAAAGTATAAATAGGAAAATTGATACAGAAAATGAATCAAAGCCTCAGATCATGGCAGCAACCTTTCTACTCCAAGTAACTCTCTTTCAGTGCTACAAATGTTATTGATTAATTTCTTGCTTACTTTTTTCTTTAGCAGCCATATCTCTTTGGTTATCTCCTATGTCAGTAGTATATTCGCTGATCTTATATTAAAGCCAGATATATTTTGGTCTTGTGAAAGATAAATTTATCTTTCAACTTTGTTTTTTGTGGAAAATATACAGATAACTTTTCTAGGGGAGTGCCTTCCTTATAGGTCTGCTAAGACCTGATTATGGATTGAATTCATAGAAAAGTCCTTGGGGAAAAAAGGAACAAATAGGCAGCTTTATCTTAATGGAATATTTTATACAACTATTTAGAATTTTAGACAGCTTTGACAAAGAAATTATTTACATCCAAACTGCCAGTGCAGTAACTTTATGTAGAGATGATTTTTTTTTTCAGTTTAAAAGATTATTCCTTCTGAATATAGAGATAATCATAAAATTATACTTTTAATTTTTATTGGGATAGTTCTATGCAGCCAAAACTCAACTGGAGGATTTCTTTGTAAAGAAATTTTTTTTATTAAAAAAGAAACCTCTGGGGCGCCAGGGTGGCTCAGTGCGTTAAGCCTCTGCCTTCAGCTCAGGTCATGATCCCAGGGTCCCGGGATCCAGCCCCGCATCGGACTCTCTGCTCAGCAGGGAGCCTGCTTCCTCCCTCTCTCTCTGCCTGCCTCTCTGCCTACTTGTGATCTCTGTCTGTCAAAAAATAAATAAAATTTAAAAAAAAAAAGAAAAGAAAGAAACCTCTGGTTTTAGTTCCTACTCAGTGAAGAAATTCAGGACCTGCTATCCAAAAATATACCACTTTGGCATCTTGATTATCTTGAGCAAAAACACTTGAAAGACAGGAGGTGTAAGAAGAGCATACTGACCTCTCCTTTTCTTCATGAATGCAGAGATTGAAACTCCCATGTTAAGGGTGTCCTCTCTATTCCAGGAGGAAAGAAACATTTCTATCAACAGAGATGGGGAGTCAAGGGCAACAGAAATCTGTACCGACTTTGTTACAGTAACTCTCATCTTTCTTTCCTCTCCTCATATATTTTTGTTACTTTTCCATAATTGTCACTCGTTCAACCTAGTCTATAGGCACTTCGGCTTAGCCACTTATATCAGTGTTCATTTCCTTGTGGTGACTCCCATATATGTAAACGAATTCTGTATGCTTTTCTCTTGCTAATCTCTCTTTAACAGTTAGGCCAGTCACAGAACCCTGAAAGTAGATGGAAATTGTTTCTTTGTTTGTTTTCTTACCTATATCAATTTTGATGTTCTTTTATTATGGAAACTTCCAGTAATACACGATATTTTCTATCACAATGCATGAGTTATTGTTTGAAAATGCATTCAAATATGTTTCATAATATAGTTGCTTCAAAATTTTTCATGATTTTAAAAGACTCTACGAATGGTCAAAACAGGTTTAAAAATTTTTAGTGACCCACTAATCAAAGAAAAATTGGTACTTGTTGATTTTTAATGTTTATAGTTTTGAAACGAAAATGTCTGAAAGTTCTGAAAATAATTTAGAAAAATAAGTTAACAATTGAAAAATTTATGAATTACACTATACGGTTCTATGTCTGGGTCTCTTTAGTAAAAAAGGAGTGTGTGTCTTAAAATGTTTCATTAAATGCCTCTTGTTTGTTAGGTTCCTAAATTTACTTAGACAATAATCTTTACAGAATTCATTGATAGGACAGCCTGAAAATCAGGTCTGTTTTGTATTCTGCTAATTTCAAAAGATATATAGCTCAAATGTAAGCGTTCTATTGCAGATAAAAGTGTTCAGTAAAGTACAGAGATATTTAATAAGCTCAACAAGCTTACATTTCAACTCATTAACAACTATAAAAATGGCTAAGAATATTCTGCTGTCTACCATTTTCATTCTGCAATTTTCCAACCATCTGAGATTACTAAAAATGAAGAAAGAAATTTCAGTGAAAGAAATTTCTAAAATTTTGCATTTTATTGAGCATTTTGCCCTAGTGCTCCATTAAATTATGAGGAGGTCATTTTAGCTGATATTTTGGCATAGTTGGAAGATGTATTTGTGATATACCCATTGTCATATTTCACTTACTGGCCATATTGTCATATACAGATCAGTTGATCTCGCCTCTAGAATAAAAGTTTTAAAGTATTTTTAATGCAGCAAGTTGATGGATTTTGCTGCATTGTCTCAAAAAAGAACACTACATTATTTCAAGAGTGGTGGGAGATAACTTTAAAAGGATTTCATAAGTATTTTTAAATTATTTACTAAGATAAAATGAAAATTTACTCTGGTTATGCAAAATCATACGAATTTTATCACGCTTTACTTCCACACAAAGTTATGTGTATATTTTAAATAAATATGTAGAGATGCTGCACAACTCTTTCTCCATAAATTCTAGTGAGATGTGTCTCTGAAAACAATTTACAAATAGTTGAGAACCGGTCTTTTGTGTTGATGGAAAATAAATAAAACATGGGAAGACAAGAGTTTCAGTATTGTGATGACTGAGTTAAATCTTTATCTTCAAAATCAAATTTAAGGTCGCCGAAGAGTATGGGAGGCTATGAATAGGTTATATTATAATTAAGAGAAATTAAGAGAGATAGTATCTGCCCTCAGATTGACTTTTGAACAATACAGGTTTAAACTATGTGCCTCAGCTTATAAATGCAATAATGTAATGTTTACCTTATGATTTTCTTAGTATTTTTTTCTTCCAGCTTAATTTATTTTAAGAATATAGTATAGAACATGAAAAATATTTGACATTGTTTATGCTACCACCAAGGTTTCTGATCAATAGTAGGCAAATAATAGTTAAGTTTTGGGAGAGTCAAAAGTTATACACAGGTTTTCAGTTGAATTGAGTTTGGCATACCTAACCCATCACTTTATTCAAATGCCAGCTACATACTGACATAGTCAAAAATATGTAGAATAGGACAGAAGTTAAAAGACTATCTGAGCCATTATGCAATTAGTTAACAAATAAAAGTTTAAAGTACTACTTCCCTGAGTTCAGTGGATATAGATGGCTTAAGTTATTGAACAGTTTTGGGATGACTTCATGTAAAATGGCAGGATTTGAATTAAGCCTTGAAAGGATCTATAGAATTTGAAGTATGAAATGGAATGGTGGTAACTTGATTTGCAAAAATGACTAAAAGAGCAGAAGTGCAAAATCAAAAATGTGGGAAATATTTTGGGTGTTCCAAAAAAAAAAAAAAAAGACGCTGGTTAAGTCAGATGTTTCATGGGAGAGCAGTACAGGATATAGCTTAAAAATAAGTTAGGGCAAAATTCTAGTGTGCTTTTTTTTTTAAAGATTTTATTTATTTGACAGATTGAGAGAGAGAGCGAGAGCACGAGCACATGAGCAGGGGGCGCTGCAGAGGCAGGAGAAGTAGGCTCCCCTATGGAGCTGGAGCCGGATGCAGAGCTGGATTCCAGGACCATGGGATCATGACCTGAGCTGAAGGCAGATGTTTAACTGACTTAGCCACCCAGGTACCTGAATTCCAGTGTTTTGAATAATTAACTCATTTAGACATGACATTAGAAGTAAAAAACAATAATTAAAAATATTTGAGTAGGTAAATGGCAAGATAAAGAAATATACTTCTTTAGGAACACTGGAAAACACAAGAAGAATTGAGTGTTACAATCATCATATACTGTTTTACACTGTTGTGAATTCTATTTCATTGATTGTTATTCTCTAGAGACATGGCAAAGCTATTTATCTTTGAACATCTACCATTTAGTATTGGTATTTTTATAACCCGGAATTCAAGCCTAAGCATATTAAACTATTGGCAAAAACCCAGCACAAATATGGCATGGTTAATTAATTAAATTTGTAATTTTTATCCCATCTTTTTCTAGATTTTTTAAACAGCTATAAAAAATTTATTCTATTATTATTTTTTACTTTCCAGCTTTTATTTTTATAAAATATGAATCTTAAATGAGATTCCCAGTCCATTGGTTGGATGGGGAACGAAGTTATACTGGTCAGAAAACTGTGGAGGCATCTCCAAAGAGATAGGCAAGATAAGCGAGTGTTCATTAGACTGGTGGTAGCACTGGGGTCGAGAGAACAGAACTGAAATATATTGTGGAGTCAAAGAGGGAAGGCTTTGTATTCAATGTATGTGGCAAGGAAGGAAGAAATGTAGTTAAAAGCGAATGGAAGTATTTCAGTTTGAGTAGCGGATTGAATGACCTGACACCAAATGAGAGGTCAGTCAATAAAAGAAGTTTAGTTTTAGGAAAAATGATGACATTTTCTGAATACTTCGTGCTTGGAGAGAAGTAAAGTGAAGGGAAAATTATAGGGGCCCTGAAAGAGGAAATGCCAGGAGGAAGACTGAGGAGAAAAGTTTAGAAAATTTTGAGGAAAAAAAGAAGAGTGAAGATGTCCTGCAAGCCAAAAGGAGGAGTGTTGCAAAACATAGTGAGTGATCAATGATGTCAAATGTGGCAGAGATGTCCCATAACATAAAGTCTGCCAAGATAATGAAGCATTCTAGTAAAGTATTAATCTAATGAGGCCCTTAGGTACAGTTTATAAAGAATTGGTGAATGGCTTTCTTTGCGGGAAAAAAAAAAAAATCCTTGATTTATATTCATTACAATGCACTGCAAGGATAAGATGCTCTATTTATTGTAATAAATTGTCTCTAGAGCACATTGAACTTCCCAGTTAATTAAATAATGCCATAATTTATTTCTATTTATGTTTTATTATTTTTCCCTGGTGGAATTTAAAGCTTTCTTAACATCTTGGGCCAGAATGTATAGTGCATTTTTGGAGCTACATTAACTCTTTCCTTTTCATTCAATGCATTGAAGACAATAATATATTAGTATACCCATACAAATATAGGCAAATTGGCTTCATTCATGTGTGATCTGGGACAGTTTCGCATTAATCCTAGGAATGATCTCTTAATGTAGGCAGTCCTCTTAATGTGTAAATTACTTTCTGTGAGAAGTGAATCACTTTTGAATCAACACTAATGTTTGCAGATCATGATTAGTTACTGACATAGTAAGTTTACATAACAGTTTACATAATAGCTACAAAAGCAATGTTGAGAAGGAAATTGTGGACCTTTAATTTATATGGGCACATAAAATGTATAAATGCACATACACATAGACAGACAGATATAATCAGAATATAAAATAAGAGCCTTCTAACTTATCCTGCTCTTTTTTCTGAACAAGGTCCTTCCTCATTAGCTGATTGAATGGTAGATAAATTGATTTAACAAATATTCACTGATTGTGTATGATGAGCCAACACTAACATCTAGGGACATAGCAGGGAACATTGCATATATTTTCCTTCTTGTTAAGAAGCTTATGGTACTTATTTTATGATAATAAAATAAGTAAGTGAATAAAAGTAAGTGGTGTGAAGAACCTAAAATGAAGGAATTCAATAGAAAGTTATAGGTTTGGAGTGTCTAACATAAATTGGATGATAGCATTTTTGGTTGTCCATGCAACATCCATTCTTCTCTTACTCCATTTCACCATAACCACAGTCATTATGTATCCAACCTCCTAAAATCATACAAAAAACTGGTCTTAAGATGATTCTATTCAGAATCATAAGAATCTTAACCATAGTCAGTCAGAGCATGCATACCTTTGCTAACTGTAAGCATCCTGTAGTGGCTGCATAACCTAAGTTTCTACAATCAAGTGGAAATAAAGGACTTTATTTTGTGGATGAATGAAAGTTTGAAAGATTCTTTGTCTTACAGGTAGTGATGTGAACAGGAAAACATTTCCCTTAAAAAGCCATTCTGCAGCTACAAAGGAAACAAATCAAGATAAAGCTAGTTGGTTGATGGTGGAGTGGAGAGAAAGACTGAGTGTAGATTTTTACTGATATCATTAAGCCACAAAATCAACCCATTCTGAAACCTATCTGTATCTAAAGATTTGCTTTTAAGTAAAATACATTTTTTTATTAGTTAGGCCAGTCTGATTTTAAGTGAATGTTGCTTGTATCTCCTACATGCTAGTACAATACATCCAGCGTACTAACTAATAGAGAGATATCCTCTCTGAGGAACATAAATTTAATTTGAATAGTAAATTCAGGAAGGAGAAAACCATGCAAACATCCGCAGAAGGAACATTCCATATAGTAGGAGCAGTGCAAAAATATATGGAATAAATAAATCCAAAATAGTAGAGCACGATAGAAAGAATCCTAATGTGGATGCAGTTCATTGAATGAAGGGAACAGATTTTTGAAGATGTTGTAAAAGTAAGTGGGCCAAATCATTTATAGCCTTGTGATGGTAATTCATCATATATAGAAGTCATGGATATATACACGGTGTGTGTTAAGTATTCTATATCTTATATAAAACTCAAGGAAGAAGGATAATGCATCAAACATTCTGTGAGACTTGCTGTATTTCATTTTTGAATAAAGAAGCATTACATAAAGAACTGATGCCATTTTTTGCCATTTTAAAAAAATTTTGAATTAATGAAACATCAAGCTACTTGCATAGCTAAAATTATATGATATCCTTGAAAGAGAGAAAGAATCCAGAGTATGTCAGTTTGACTCTTCACTGCACATATAGATTCATAAATATGTGGTAGGAAATTATAAGTAAAAGCCTAACCAGTTTATTGCATATGTCTGTGAGAATAAGTCCCTATTTGTACAGGAAGTAAGTGAATTTTCTTTCTTTTGCTCTTTCTTCCTTTATTCACATTTTCATAATCAAAATTTCCATATTATTGTTAATAATGATGTTATTAATTTTGACTATCATTTAATTCTTGTAATTCACCAAGTACCTTGTATTAGGCCTTCATTAATATTTTAAGAATATTCTTTCTACATATTTATACATTTTATTGAGAAAATATGTATTGACTACCTACTATTTGTCATTCATAGAACTGATGAGATCACAGTTGATTAAAATTCATTCTACTATATTATCAGAGTTTCTTTCCCATAAGAAAGGCTAAAACTAACAACGATTGAAGGATGATACTTTATTTCCCCATTTTTGTGAGAAGACAGCTTTCTACCCATTCTTTTTTGTTCATGTGTGTTTTTTGAAAACCCTATAGTAGAAAGATTATACTGTTTCTTTTTTATTTTTTTTTTTTTTTTTTTTTTTTTTTTTAAGATTTTATTTATTTACTTGAGAGAGAGCATGAACGAGGAGAAGGTCAGAGAGAGAAGCAGACTCCCCATGGAGCTGGGAGTCCGATGCGGGACTCGATCCCGGGACTCCAGGATCATGACCTGAGCCGAAGGCAGTCGTCCAACCAACTGAGCCACCCAGGCGTCCCATACTGTTTCTTTTTTAGTAAGAAAGGTAATTTCCACTTGTTAGCTGGATAAATATATTAACCTTATGGTGCTTTCTGGGTAATATTTTCCAATATTCTCTCTGCCTGCAGAGAATTGTGAATTTGCTATTGATTCATTTCGAGTACCACAGAGTATACTAAGGTCTAGAAGAAAGTGGAGGTAACTTGAGAATGAAGAAGCTGTGAACCGCTGTACACATCAAAAGAGAAAGTGCCTGTCTTTAAAGATTTCATATGAATGTTTTAAAATCTTTAAATCTGTCTGTAAAACTAACAAAGAGGTTGTGTGTGTGTGTGTTTTTACCTGTAATCTGGCATTTGGTCCTGTTAGTATTAACTCTACACACTCCTCTTGCTTCTATCTTCTGATAATATATTCTACTTCAAGACCGCAGGGATGAGCATGAATCTTAGGAAAGACATTTATTGCTCCTTGCCATAGATGGCATTACTGTCTTCAATGTTTTTAGTTCTTTCTGGTCTGTATTTTTTGCCTTGTGATCTGTGTTACAAAGGGATCTTGAAGAACTATGGGATTTTTACTTATTTGTTTCTTAACTTGGGGATTGACCATGTGAACTGCTTTGATCAATAAAAATATGCCATCTTGTGCTCTTCTGCCCTCATGATTAAAAACACATTTAGGCTGAGAGACATGGAGCAGAGTTGATCTGACCAGACCTGATAGTGGCCTTCAGACCTGCAAGCTAAACAAAAGTTATTGTTTATTAAGATATTATGGGGTTTTGTTTTATTTTATGCAGCACTATTTAGGCTACAGTTAAATTATATATGTCTTCTATATACCAGGTCTCAATGATGAATGAACGTGTAAACAATAGACCCGAACTAGGTAAATTGGAGTCTTTCCCAGGCATTTGCTATTCTAATACACGGGAACATAAACCATTATCATCTAGGATAGCCACATGTATGGATAAATTCCAAAACTGCACATTTTCTTGTTTGTTGGCAGAAAGAGAAAGAGACCCACAGTAAAAGAAAATGATGTTGACACAAAAAAGATAAGCAAACGTTAGAGACAGGAAAAAAGGGAGAACTAACAGTGCTTTAGTCCCTGGAGTCTGTTGTTCTTAATATCATCATCTCCACTTTTATTCCAGTGGTGTTAAATCTTGAGTAATATTGCAAGTGGCAGACTTTAAAATGTGAGACTGGTTGGGTTGAGGCACTGAGAGGGGCAAGATTCTGAGGTGGGAAGATGGACTCCTTGCTATGCACTAGCAGGTGTTCTGTTTTTTGGGGTTTGGTTTGGTTTTGTTTTTCCTAAGGGGATTAAAGCAGGGACTACCCAGGCTTAAACTTTGCCCCCTTCCTTTACACTATTTTAATAATAGATTATTTCTAGTTCTTAAGAGCAATTAGAATTATATTTGTTTTATTTATATTCATATTGTACTTTCAGACATAAGATAAAATTTTATTTTTAACACTAGACAGACTATTATCCTAGCATTACTTGTTAGTCTGTTGTGTCTTTGAAATGTCAACTTTGTTATATATTAAATATCACATACACTTGGATCTTTTGGTATTTTATTTTTTAATTAATTAATTAATTAATTTTTTTGAAGATTTTATTTATTTATCTGACAGAGATCACAAGTAGGCAGAGAAGCAGGCAGAGAGAGAGAAAGAAGCAGGCTCCCTGCTGAACAGAGAGCCTGATGGGGGGCTCGATCCCAGGACCTTGAGATCATGACCTGAGCCGAAGGCAGAGGCTTTAACTCACTGAGCCACCCAGGCACCCCCTGGTTTTTTAATATTATTATTTATTTATCTCTTTACCTTCCCTTCAACTGATACCAGTTGTTTTAATTACTGTATATTTTAAGTTGATATATATGTTTACATATTTCACATATATATATTTATAGCCAGTATGACTATTCTACCACCATTCTTCTTATCCATGATTTCTTAAATATTCTTAACATTTTTTCTTTCAGCTGAATTTTAGAGCCAGTAACAATTTATTTAAAATGCATTTTAGATTGGATTTGTAAATTAACACGGGGAAATAGATGCCTTATAATATTAAATATTCTCATCCAGAAATATGGTTTTTCTCTCCATTTCATCAGGTCCTCTTATATTTACTTTGGTAGAGCTTTGCAGATTTATTTATGTCATTATTACAAATCTTTTTTTAAAGAATATATGTTTAGAAGATTTAGTAGGAAAGTGTCTGGTTGTTGAATCTTGTTTGCTATTCTTTGTGGACTGCAGTAATGTACTACAGGAATGTAACAGACTTCAACTTGTTATTTTCTGCTTAAAGAGTGAGGGATGGAAAAGTAAATATTTGTTTTTTACGCAGAAAGTAACATATTGGCCATCTAAAACCAAAAATAAGGGGCACCTGGGTGGCTCAGTGGGTTAAGCGTCTGCCTTTGGCTCGAGTCATGGTCTCGGGGTCCTGGAATCGAGCCCCGCATCGGGCTCTCTGCTCGGTGGGGAGCCTGCTTCCCCTCTCTCACTCTACCTACTTGTGATCTCTGTCTGTCAAATAAATAAATAAATAAATAAATAAATAAATAAATAAATCTTTTAAAAAAAAAGCAAAAATAAGAGAGTTTTTTCTAATAAAGATTCTTTATGCCTCTAGTTAATGCTTCTAGACAGCTGATAAGTGGGCAGACAGAAATGGTGATATTTGAGAAAGCCAGAGGGGTGGAAGGAAACTATTCTTACAGACTTATTTTTAAACCTTCCTCTTGTGAATTTCTCTCCCAATTAAGAAAATGAACTTTGATGGGCTTTGGGGATCAAAAAGCCAATTAGCACTGCTGTTCAAAGGAGTATGTTTTTCCATGTTGTCCAAGATAGAGAGACCAAGGCAGAAGCCTTTGTTCTGAGGGCTGGATAGTTGACTAGAAAGAAAGAAATGACAAGTTCAGTATGTAGACTCAAATATTACTGTCGTAACAAGTCTAATACTGAATATGTGGCAGTAAAGTTGTTGGAGGAGGTAGAGAGGACATGACAGCTGGTTGACCTCTGGCTGGTCCCAAGCAGTCAGAGGCACCTTACCCCCTCCCTTTCTTTGGAATGTGCATTCCTCTTCTCTTCCCTGCTCCAAGGTGCCCCAAGGATACAACTTTGAGATAGAAAGATGGTGTTAAGACTGTTTGGGCAGTTATATGTAGCTGAACCCAGTTAAGGCCTCTATATAAACTTTTAAGATTTGTTGGGCAGGTATGGAAATCTACTCATTTTGTAGCTGCTCAAAACAAGCCACTACCTTCAGTATATGGGAAAGGGCTGTGTGTATGTGTCTGCGGCCGGGATGGTGGGGGGAGAGGGGGAGAGGGGGCTGCTTTCAGGTTAAACAGAAGCTCCTGAAGAGGTTGCAAACCAATAAGAGTTCTTCAAATTGAAAATGATAGATGGCCACTAAGAGTGCTAAGAGACTGGTATTGAGAAACCCCAATTTTGGCAAAAAGGAGCCCGATACTTCTCAACATTTAAAGCATTCTCTACCTGCTTATAAATACTCCAATAGGAAATGTGCATCTAAATGGAACCACCTTCAAAATAAAAATCTGCTGCTCTATTTACTGTCATTTGGACCATGCATAAAAGAACACCATAACCAATAAAAATAGCAAAACTGGAATCATTAGTGTATGTGTTTTCTCCACCTCCAGGAACAAAATTGGAAAAAACTGATGCACTTGGTCACATCTTTGACTGTCAGTGTATGAAGTATGTGTCTCGCTGGTGACCACTCTGCACTGCTTCCTGTTTCTCCATCTTAAATTTTTATTGTGATTATGATTGTATTTGGTTGTGGACATTTTTGTCATTTATTGAATAGTTTGTCATGTCTAAAAAAACCAAGGCTGTGGGTCCAAAAACAGAATTCTGAGAAAAAATTTTAGTATTAAGCAGAATATCAAGGTTAGGCTATGTAAGCAAAGCATGAGGGATAGAAAAGTACATATTTGTTTTTTAAGCAGAAAATAATCTCTGTTTCATATTTAGGAAAAAAGTTTCTGAATCTTTCTAATTGGTTGATAATACCTAGACCAAATGGTGAGCATTGGATAGGCTCTTACTTGATTGATTTTTCCAGAAAATCAGCTTTGGTGCTTACATGAAGTAATCAATCCAGGTTTATGTAACTCTGCTTGTGATTTTAGTAGGTGTCAAGTTTGTACTGTTACCAGTAGATTAGGCAGCCATGTCAAGATTTGTTGGATATATAACAAGTTAACACATCTAAGTCTTATTGAATAGAAGGCTCTTCATCTACTCACAGCAATACATATTAGTAGACATGGGTATACCTTTATATACTTTTATGTGGGGCTGTTATTTTATGTGAGATTTTGGGATTTTTGGGGGAAATGTATAAGAATTCTATTCTGAAATTCAATTCCAAAGAGACAACTGGAGCGCTAATTTGGGGGGGGGGGTGTTGTGTTATTTTTTTGTTTGTTTGTTGTTTCTTGCTTGCTTGCTTGTTTTTATGAATTTTTCTCTTTCACTTACTTCACCTTTACTTTCAATAATAGCACTTGCTTTCATCCTGATCATAGGGAAAGATAAAAAACCCAATGTGAGATAATAATATTTTCCTACTTCTCTGGTCATGAATATTGGGCTAAGAATAACATGTGTCCAGTAACCCTGGGATTTTATAAGAGAAGGTACTCATTTATTCAATAAATATTTTTTAATTTCAACTATATTATAGTGTTTTTGCTATGCTATAACACTATATATGTGTTATGAAAAAAATTAACCAGGAAATAGGGGTAGGGATTTTGAAGAGGAATAGAAAGTTACAAATTTAAAGGGATTGTCTGCCATATTGAGAAGGTGAAGTATGAGCAAAACTTTGAAGAAGAAGAAGGGCAAGAGATTTTTGGATATTTGAATGTGGGTGAAGAATATCATTCTCCCTTAGTATTCAATGTCAAGAAATGTGAGGGGCGCCTGGGTGGCTCAGTGGGTTAAAGCCTCTGCCTTCGGCTCGGGTCATGATCTCAGGGTCCTGGGATTGAGCCGCGTATCGGGCTCTCTGCTCAGCAGGAAGCCTGCTTCCCTTTCTCTCTCTCTCTCTCTGCCTGCCTCTCTGCCTACTTATGATCTCTGTCAAGTAAGTAAATAAAATCTTTAATAAAAAAAGTTAAAAAAAAAAAAGAAATGTGATAGGTCTGAGATTTTACCCTATTCGTAAGCTAATACAGTAGCCTCCCATGATTTTATGAACACTGGTTCAAGATACAGGACTCCTAAGTCGGGAATGAAGGAAAATTTGTTATTCCTAGCACTAGCAATAGGCAGAGAATAATTTTTGCACCCTTTCTTAAAACTCCAGTCTCTATATGACAACAGAAATGGGCCAGATTACATATGCATGCAAGTAGGCTGTGTTATATGAATGGAACCATGACTGAAGGGAAACCACTGATTTTATGATGGTAGAAAGCATGCTTGACATTTGTTATGGAGGAAGACATGATTTCTGTCTCCCAAGTCTATTTAATATGAAAATACCCTTGAAAAGATTGTCCAAACAAAGAGTAGCTAGCACTTCACTTTGCAAGACATGCAGAAACGAAAGGACAGATTCATACCTGACTTTACAGGATTTTAAGGTATGAAAGGATAAACTCTTCTCCTTTACTCAAATTCATTGAAGCAATCTGCCTTACACTTTCAAATGAATTAGCCATGACTAATATATATATATATATATATGCATATACACTTACATATGTGTCTTAAGCAGATGTGTTGAGGATCCTTTTTAGTGTAAAGTTGTGGTACTCCCACATTTGCTATGGTATATCACTAGACATCTTTCTATCATTTTAAAAGTATCAATTGGATTATTATGTTAATTGTTAATAGTGTATTAAAAGTTCCCTGATTCATATTTTATATAATAAATCCTAACATTAGGCTTTTTAGGAAAATACTAGTAACTGTGAAATGTAAGCTTTAGTAACTGCTTTGATTACATATTAAGTGACTCAAATCTTATAAAGCTAGTAAGTTCACATTATAGTCAACTACTTTTAGGTACATGAAGTTGAAATTGATTGTATAATTCTAATAAATTACATTTCTCATGTATTTTTCAAATAAAAACATTGAGATATTTTTCTTTTATTTGTTTTACATACTTTAAGGTATTAATAAATACTTAAAATGTCAAATTGATGTAATAGTCATTATATATGTTTTTCAAGGTTATTTATATACTGGTCTTCATATAGAAACTTCATGGCCATCATTATTAGAGCATATGCTAAATACATGTTTTGCACTATCTTAGCAAAACTGCCTGGGTTAAAATCCCAATTGTGCAACTTACTAGCCATATGACCTAAGACAATTTATTTAAGTTCTCTGTTTCTCAATTTTTTTAAAAAAAGTTGTATTTATTTATTTACTTTATTTATTTTGAGAGAGAGAGAGAGGAGGGGCAGAGGGATAGGAGAGAGAAAATCTCAAGCAGACTCCCCACTGAGTGTGGAGCTTGTCACAGGGCTTAGTCCCACAACCATGAGATCATGACTTGAGCTGAAATTAAGAGTGGGATGCTCAACAGACTGAGCTGCCAAGGTGTCCCACACTCCATTTCTGTGTATATCTAAAAGGGATAATTATATTACCTGCCTCCTATAGCTACTATAAGGACTTTATGAGTTCCTTTTTTTTTTTTTCTTTTTACCTGTAAATCAGAACAGAGCTTGGCACATAGCAGTAATGCTGTGCTTTAGTTGTAATTCTCCTATTTTAGTCCATTTCCTTGTGACCATATGAATGTATCTATAAGATGGTTGACTGCTGTTATAATTATGGGTATTGAAAGCTTTCTCTGGGCATAGCTAAGTAGCCCATATGGAAATCAAACATGCTATTTGCTTTATTTGAACCAAGCTAAAACCAGATGAGAAAATTAGCCTGGATACAGAGTTGGCTGCAGTGGGCAAGTCATAAAATAAGGGAATTGATTTGGAACTAGAGTCTCATCCATTCCTGAGCTCAAAGTAAACACATGCATACTACTCTGTGTCACTGTTTTATTCCAGATATTTCTATGTAGAATTCTTAGTATTCTAGGGAGGCCTTTTCTGTGTAAGAACAGATTTATTTATGTTACAAAGATAATAGGCCTATAATGGGAAGGGTAATGTAGATCTGTATTGAGGGCATAATGCTGCGATTCTTGTGGCTTGTTAAGATCAGTGGGTGCACACTGAGACAATAGCACTAAGAAAATGATGAGATGATCATTATGTGTTTAAACCACAGTTAATTACACAAATTACACATATTAAGTGAAAGAGAATTAAGCACTCACTTTGTACGTGCCTATTTGTAACAATAGGTGGCCTGATGAATATAAGAGAACAAGTCAAAAAAATACCCATTCTCTCAAAAAACTATCAGAAGAACCAGAACAATATTGTTTGGTTCCTGCTACTATTAGGTTATTAGGTATACTCACTGTCTAAAGTTCACTGTAAAAAAAAAAAAAAAAAGAAGAAGCGAAAACTAGTGGGTGTCTAAAATACAGCAAGAGGGGCACCTGGATGGCTCAGTGGGTTAAAGCCTCTGCCTTCAGCTCAGGTCATGATCCCAGGGTCCTGGGATCGAGCCCTACATCGGGCTGTCTGCTTAGCGGGAAACCTGCTTCCTCCTTTCTCTCTCTCTGCCTACTTGTGATCTCTATCTGTCAAGTAAATAAATAAAATCCTTAAAAAAATCTAAGAATAAAAAATATAAAATACAGCAAGATAATAGTTAATATAATACAGTTACACACACACACACATACACACATATACCTTCAGTCTTCAAAGTCCCAGAATTTAATACTAACTGGATTGTTCTCCCACACTTATAAATGCTGCTAAAACAATTCTAGAATTAAGTTCTGCACTTTACAGTATATGTAATAAGATGGAATAAAGATAAATATTGCAAAAATAATCAAAAGTTTCAAAGTTTGAGTTAGAATTTTTAGGAAGAAGGGTACAGAGAATTTTTGCTTCTTAGCCAGGGGAAAAAAAAGGGGGGATTAAATAACAGATTTCAACTATGGAAATTATTACTTTCCACACATATTTTCTATACTTTATGGACTGTGATAATTTTGAGATATTAGATTAACTACCATTTTGGATTTTTTTTTTTTCTAACCTGGAACCAGAATGTAGAAACCTTCAGATACCATATATGTGCAAAATAGTTAATCTTATAACAAGTATTGTGACACTATACTCAAAATTTCAACTTTTCTGTATCTTGGTAGTCAGCAAACTTTATTCACAAATTCCATAAGTAAAAGATGCTGAACTCAAGAAAGCTGAAAGTTTTAGACAAATGGGTGCTATGGAGGAATAATCATGGGATTTTAGAGAGGGTAAACCTGCATTAACTACTTTGCTCATATTTTAAGTCTAATTTTATCTGTGTCTTGAGAGTGATAGCATAAGCTATTTTCCCTGAGTGGCTTGAGGTTATTTTCCCTTTGGGTTACTAGAGCTTTATGTCTTCCCCATAGCTGTGCCAACCTCTTTTCCAAGTGCACCATTAAAGAAAGACTTATCCTTTCAAAGCGTAAATTAAGTCTCATTGTGACTGTTCTCAGAATCATCCAGTTTTCTCATTTATATCAGTGAAAAGATTGGGTTGCCTGGGTGGCTCAGTCAGTTGAGCCTCAGGCTCTTGGTTTTGGCTCAGGTTCTGTGCTCAGTGGGGGGTCTTCTTGAAGAGTCTCTTCCTGTGTCCCTCCCCCTACTTGGGCATGCTCTGTCCCTTTCTCTCAAATAAATAAATAAATCTTTTAAAAAAAATCAGTGAAAAAGTCAAATTTTTAAATTGTCTATTACTGTCTATTTATTCAGTTAGGCCCCATTACGTTTCTGAAGTCATCTATTAGTCATCCAAGCCCCTGTTCTCCAGCCAGAGTTCTTCTAGACACTAAACAAGCCTAATATGTTTCCAGTCATCTTTGCAGGTGCTTTCTCAATACCTAGAATGCTCTTCCTTCTCAAATCCACACAACTCATGCCCTTTATTTTCTAAGCTCTTAATCAATGTTCCCCATAAGTAAGACCTTTGCAGATCAGCCTACATGAAATATGAAGATATCACCTTTGTGCATTCAAGACCTTGACCTTCTATACCTTTCTCTCTAGAACTTGCCATCATTTGAGTTATGTATTTAAGTTCTGTTTTTTTCTGCTGTACACTATATGAGTGCAAGCATTTTGTATGTATTTTTTAAATTCTACCATTCTATCTATCTCTAGAACTTAAAATAATGTTGGACATAGTATGTCTTCAATATTTATCTGTTAAATGAATGAAGAATTGGAAGCATGAATGAATGACATTGTCACTATTGATGTACTTACCCCATTTTCCTTACTAAAATTTAACTCTGAGAGGGCAGTTCCTTCTGTAGTTAGTTAAAAAGATAATCCCTGAATTAGCAGTGACTGATTAATATGTGTTTGGTGACATTTAGTAGCTAACAGAAAATGGCAGTAATTCATTAAGGAACAGCATGAAAGAAGAAATTGTTTGATTTCATTTTAAGATGTTTCAGATGAGAGTAACTCTGGTCCTAGTAAATAGACTGAAGTGCACATTAAGATGGTTGTGCGTCAATGTTTGCATCATAGTGTAATCATTCAACAATTAACAAATGGTTATTGAGTACCTATGTTATACTAGACTTTGTGCCAAGACTTGAGGATATAACAAGAAGAAAGACACTATGTTTATTCTCCAAGAACTTGGAATCAGCTGGGGAAACAGAGAAGTAACCAGATGGTGAATAGAGTCTGATAAGATACTGTGTAGGGTGACACCTAATTCAGTCATGGCACAAGAAGAATATTACTGAAGCATGTTTATACAACTTACCACACAATTTAAGAATGAATAGCATGGCTTTAATTAAGCATAGCCTTAATTAAGCATGGAAGATTAATATATACATTATATTATATTATATTATATTATTATATAAATATCACTTTACTAAGATGAAGTTTAAAATAGCCAATGTGATGGGAAAATACACTGAAAAAAATATTGAAAAACTGTAAAGCTAGAAAAGGGGTAAAAGATGAAGGAGACCAGATAAAGCAAAAAATTAAGCCAGGAATTGGGAGAAATTCTCAAGCAGTCTAACTTGAACAACGGAAGTCCAGAAGGACAGGAATCAGAAGTAATAGGAGTCTGTAAAAGTAGTAGTACAGTTAAAATGGAAAATAGGAGACATGGCTAAAAGTCTCTATACAAAGCAGTTAGACTTTCTTATTCTCTCTCCAGTCTGAAAAGTTGGAAAACTTCCCCTCCTCCAGTCTGAAGAACAAGATGGAACTGAAACTCAGGAAAACTTGACTTAGCTGAAGAAAGTATGGGTACTCTACTAAAGAAAAGGTGGATTGAATTAGTCTATTTAGAAAGTGATGAAACTATTAATTCTTTCCCCTAGTTGACTCTGAGAACATTACCAATTGGACCTATACATTCTATGATGGATTTAATGACTTTCTCTTTGGGTCTATGACAAGATTAAAGCAAACAAACCAGCAAAAAAACGTATTTATAATAAATTGAGCCAGTCATAATAACCAAAAGTAAAGCATTGACTCAGAAAGGCTTTCTTAACAAGAATCAGATAAAAATCATGAAAAATGTCTTCAAAATTCAAAATAAAATCTGTCTCTACATAAAATTATACCAAGACAAACTATTATTCATAGGTGAGATTAGAAGGACATTTTCAGGCATGCAGGTTGTGAGAAACTAACATTCCATTGCATGACTGGCACCTGTGGAATGTGTTCCACCAAACTTAGGGAGACATCTAATAAAGAAGATCTGTGATCCATGAAAAAGGGGATTCAATGCAAAAAACAGATAAAGAAAATTCTCAGGATGATTGAGAGTAAAGAGAAGTCTGAGAATAATATCCATATAGCAGGCTGGTAGAGAACATAGCAAAGATTGGAGCAGGAAGACAGAACTTCAGAAGGGACATTTCGAAGAATATAAAACTGAGATTATCTTAGAGACTTGGGTGTATTTCAAGGAGATGAATGCTTCTGGAGGAGAATTAATTCATAGAGACAATGAAAAATATGCAAATGAATAAATATAACAGATAAATTAACATAATCCTTATCAGTTTACTTCCCTTCCTGCTTTATTCTACAATCCTCTACATTTTTTTTTAAACCAGCCTATTAAGTTACTTGCATGTAAATTCTTATTTCAGGTTCTATTTTGGGAGAATCCAAAGAAAGCAAATATATATATATATATTGCATTAGGATAGAATGACAATTTGATATTTTATAAAAATTATCCCTTAATTTTGCAAAATTTGATATTTTATAAAAATTATCCCTTAATTTTGCAAAAGTTTTGAAAGAGATGCATGGAGAAGACCAAGTACAAAACTGCTGTAGTAATCCAGATGAGAAAGGAAGATGTACTAAAACAAAATAATGAGATTGTGGAAGGAGACAAGCAGATAAATATGAAAGCTAAATCAAAGGTAAAATAAAAAGGAATTAGCATTTATTTTGGATGTTGGTGGTAAGTGAAAGTAAAAAGTCAAGAGAATCATCCTTCCTTAGGCAACTGAATAAATGGGTAGGGAGTACAGGAGGAAGGTCAGATTTAGGAAGTAATTTCATAAATTGAATTTTTTCAGAATTGAATATATTCAGTTGAATTACCTTGTGATGCCCAGTAGGCACTTGTACATATGTTTAGGACTGGGGTTACAGAATGTGATACAATGGAAGTATCAATTAAAGATTATGAGAATTTAAATGGTAACTGGGTACTGATTTAGTATAAGATATCTTAGTATAATAATAATAATAATCATAATGTTGTATAGTAACTTATAACTTGCATAGTACTTTCCCATATCAATTTTAGTTATAAATTGCTGAATATAATGCATAAAGAATGTCATTAGAACTCCTTTCAGATTGTATGGTAGGGGGACGCCTTGGGTGACTCAGTTGGTTGGACGACTGTCTTCGGCTCAGGTCATGATCCCAAAGTCCCGGAATCGAGTCCCGCATCAGGATCCCAGCTCCACCGGGAGTCTGCTTCTCTCTCTGACCTTCTCCTCACTCATGCTGTCTCTCATTGTTTCTCTCTCAAATAAATAAATAAAAATCTTAAAAAAAATAAAAAAAGTTTTTGTGGTAGGATGTCAGCAGCTAACACTCTTAGGCTATGGAAACTCTCTGAGTTAAATTTTAATTATTTCAATAATCCTGATACTTCTGGTTTGGTTCAAAGTGACTATCTTTTTTAGTATTGCTGAGTAAGCAAAACCTATATTATTGTATAGAAAAAAACATACAAATTAAAAGCTCATAAAAGCAGATAACAAAAATTAATTTGAACTATACTTGAAACATACCATGATTATAAATTTGAAGACTGAAGCTTTTAAACTTTTAGCAGTTTGATAATTTGGCTTAAGAGTGCTATTTCAGCTTGGAGGTGACCTAGAACTACCTAAGGGAATTCACTTTCTTTTGGAAGACTGATTAGGGTCCATGTTATGCCACTTCCAACTACAGATTTCTTTGAAAGAAGCCTCTACTTAGGATGAAAGTCACCAATGGAAACAAAGATTCCTGAACTGCCATCTCCCATTCCCTGTCTTTCAAATCAGCAAATCGAGACACTTATCTAGAGCAGGTCTAGCTAGCTCAAATCAGTTCGGACGTAGACTGATTCTGTAGATCATGACCCTAATTTTGTATAGTCACTTTGAAAAGAATGGACTCTCCCTGAATTTGACTGAGCAACTTCTTTTCATTGAACTGCTTTGAAAGCTACTTCTGTGTATAGCACATTTTCCACAATAGAAATTCAAGGATTTTTCTATCTCAATACTGTCAGCCCAAATGACTTCAAGCGGTTTCAGTTCTGCCATCTGTAAGAGATGAATTTGTTCAATCAAGTTAAATCACTGTACCAGCTCAGTCACTGCACCAGAAAACATTCTAGTTTTGTCTAACTGTTCTTATTCCAAGGTTAAAATAATGTCTAAAGTTACACATTTTTGCCCCAAACTAGTCACTTATATATTAGTAAAAATGTATTTATAAAAAATAATTTAGGTAATTTAATGAGTGTCATGGAATGAAATATATGTTTGGGTTTCTAGTAAAAACTTTAAGATTCATTTTTAATTAAAAATATGTCTCTATTAGCTGAATTTTAACCTATATGCTTTATAACTTTATATATAGTGTGCTCTACCTTCTTAGTACATGTACACATAGATATGAACACATATAGACTCATTGGTAGAAGCCTCCAGTTAGTTTCCCTTTAAAATTTCCTAATCTTCTTTGTCCTATTCAGATTGTATCAAATCATTTTATACATCCAACATTTATCATCTTTATTTCTCTTTTCTCACCTACAACTACCTTCACCCATCTTGAATCTTTATCTAAAGATAGGAGCTCATTTATTTCTCATTTTATTTTTTTTCTCAGGGGCTGAACTAAAATTATTTATCAAGGCACTGATAATACAGTAAGAAGACTTGTTTTAAAATTGCAGAACAGAGTATTTAATGTAGCCAAAGGTACTCATCTTTGAGTATGCACTATGCAAAAGCAACCACCTTACTTTTCTAAGGCCCCAACTTATGGTCTTGCTAATTCTAGCACTCTCAGTTGCCTTCAGTCCTTTACACATGCTCTTCCCCCCAGCTGTTATAAATCTTTCTTCTCCCTCCATTCCCTTGATTTATTCCTAAATAGGTTTCCGTTCTCAGTTTAGAAACTATTTCTTTTGTTTAGAATCCCCAAACTGGTTAAGTATCAATAATATGTGATCTCAGAGCATATTCCGTGCAGAACTAAGAATAAGCAAGCAGCTTAGTGTTCTTTTTTTTTTTTTCTTATTCTTCTGGATTATTTTTCCATTTATTCTTAATACTTTCTTTCATTATTTTTGAAATGCTGCATTTTTTTAAAGGAAGTTTTTTTTTAATTTTTCTTGTAAGTGTATTATACATCCCCTGTGCAAACTTTGGAAAATTACACAAAATAAAATAATTCACTTCTGTGAATGTTTTTAGTCTCAAAAGTGATTTGTCATCAGCATGCACAGGAATAGACATAAAGTGACATAATTAAGTGTTTATCATTTTGAAATTACAAATATATTCCTATGTATTACCTCATTTAGACTTCAGAACTCTCCCATGACGTGACATATCCTGATAGTATGATCTAAACTTAGACATGAGAGTTTTAGCAGTCATTACATTGCTTTAAGGAATCATTGCTAATGATGTAAGTGTCCTTTGCATTTCCTACCCAGAGCTGCTCACTGAAGGGTAACATGAGTTTGACAAGTATGTGTATAAGGGCTTTATTCCCATTTTACATATGAGGACATTATGTTGCAGAGAAATTCAATTGCACAGCTATTGAAAGAGTCAGTAATACAACTCTAGTTTTCACATTCAGATTCCTGAATTATTTACATTAATTGCTAAGCAACATAATAAATGGAAGACATTTAGCACCCTGCCTGGAAAATAGCAAGTGTTCATTTACTATAAGCAATTATCATTAGTTTCTTTATTTTAAAGAGTGAAAGAGGCTTTGTACTATACATGAAACTTCTTTTAAAATGTGGCATTATGTGCTTGCTTCGGCAGCACATATACTAAAATTTGGCATTATAGTAGAGTAAAAAGTTGCCCTAAATGTCCCTATTTTTGTAGATACCAATCAAAATATTTATAAACATAAAGGTAAGTAAAAATTATGATGCCTGGAGTTTTTTTACTTTAAAAAAAACTGCAAAACACAACGGTAAGTGAAGGTGGTTAGAAAAAGCAGCGGTAATAAAAGGTGCAATGTGAATACATTTTTATCTGGGAAATTATTACCTGGCAGTCTATTATACTTTCTTTCTACTATGTAAATGTTCATACTTAAGCAAAATAAAAAGTTAAATATACATAAATATGCTAGAACCACCAATATAAATTGCCAAGGTACAGAATAAAGATGTATGTGCTAACATTAACAAAAAGGAAGAAGAAGGGCTAGTTTAAAAATATTTGCATGTAAATACATTGAATATCTGTGATACAACTATAGGAAACCAATAAGATAAATTGTCTCCGGAGAGGAAAACTGAGTGTCTGGGTACTTGGCATGAGTGAGGGGCTATTCATTGCACCAAATAAAACATTAGGAATCATGTAAATGTATTGCCTATTCAAAAACATATAAAAAATTAATAGTTTCTGATAAAATAGACAGAGGGAATTCTTTGAAGTGCCTGTGAAAATCTGTTTCTTAATGTAATAGGGAGTTTGAACTTAAATAGAATACTTAGGTAAAAAGTCATTGATTGGCCTAACAGCCTTCTTTATCTTAAGCAGTTATGTAATGCAAATACAAAACAAAACGCTGAAAATTGTTGCTAATTTAGTCAAATTTTTTGTTTTTTTCTAGAATATCTTATAGACTTAAGGTATTAGATTAATTAAATATTATCTCTGACCCCATATCCTATTAAACTGGTGGGAAAAGACATATTGAATTAAAAAAACATAAAATCAAATTCATAATTATCAGTTATTAATGCTACATTAAAATGAGATTCCAAGAGAAAATTATAATAACAGGAGAGAGCTAGTGAAGATCTGATGAAATTACATTTGGTTTCATAAAAACTAGACAAAGAAGGCGAAAAGAATGTTCAATAAGAAGGCGAAAAGAATGTTCAATAACCAATCAAAGGGCAAACTTAAAAATGCAGATTGAAAGTGAGTGATGCTGGGCCTTGTAAATCAGGCTATAGATGATCTATGTTTTCTTAAATGCAGAGGAAATTCCTAAAAGAGTTTTGGAAGCCAACTGATTTTGACAGAAGCACATTAAAACTATGCTTCCAAGTGATAAGAAGAGAAGTCCAGCTCAGTGTAATATATATTAAGGAAATAATTGACATGATACATCAGAGTGCAGAGAGTAAAGCTAACAAAATATATTTCTAAGTAAAATCAGTAGGATCTAGTGATGATTGACAGTGTTAAAATAAAATAGAGTTAGGAGGCTATGACAGTGACTGTCCTGTGGCTTGGGCAATCACCCAATTGCCTGAAGGAAGCCTACCCAAAAGAAGTAGTCTTGTTATTAGAAATAAGGAAGACTAGAAGAGAAACAGATTGGGGGAGGGGAGAACTCAAATTATAACTAACTTTTGAAGCTGTTGTCATCAGTTTGGGTGTTTTGGTGCAAAATGCAGCCTGTGCTTAACACTAGGAACAAATCCAACAGCAAAGAATGTTCCTACTCTTTTTTATTCTCTCCTGCAAGAGCAGTAGATCTTGGTTTCATTACTGTCTGGCACGGACCTCTCTTTTCATTTAGAATTATCTGATATGAAAATAAGCTCAGTGCACAGAAGGAGAGATTCAGACTAGGAAAATTGCCTCCCATATGGCAGGGTAGTGAATACTGTTAAGGAAAAAATGAGGAATATTATCACCTTTATCAGAAAATGACACACAAAATGTCTCAAATTCCCAATGTCAATTAACCTGTTTGTTCAATGTCATTAGCAATTATAATTTACTAAGCAATTCTCATTGTTCATTTGGAACATTTCTTTATTTAGCCCTTTAGAAGTCAATTTTGAATTGGCATGTCACTTTGCCCCAGTAGATACCATGGAAACTGGAATAGGCAGGCTAAAAGAAGATTATTTTAAAATTACCTCTAAACATAATTCTCTTTTATAAAAGTATATATGTATTTCTCCTTTAAACTGACACAAGACTGCTGACTGTTTTCCAAATTATTTTGTAAAAATAACATTTTCATTTCATATGACTTTAACACTTTAATAAGGTCACATAAGAAATTTGTGGTAATGATTTAACATTAATATTTAAATTGGTTCTAGCCTCAGATCAAGTTTTGACTTACGTTTAACTTTTTAAATGATAAAAACTTTAACTTATTCTCATACTTCTTACTGCAGTTTATTCATAGATATTCTGTGTTAACCACTCAAAGAAGAAAAAGGGAAGTTACAGTGTCAGTAAGTCCTGAGCTAAACTGCAGAACTTTATTTTTAGTTTTCATTTCTCAGACCTCCAGAAATGGGCTATCTCAGGACTCTGTTGGAAATTTTATGTTCAGAGACAATCCCTTTTACCCATTCTAGGCAACTATGGTTAGAACCCTAACCACTATCTATATAGAAAGATGGTCTGCTTTTATAAATGCTGGATTTATCTGTACAGTTAAGCTTGTTATTAATAATTATTGGCCTAAATTCTGAAAGGAAATTGTTCTTCAGACTTGAAAAAAGGATCTCTTAGGAATAATGACAAATGAGCTGTTGTGGATCAAAACTATGCTAGCTAATTTGAAAATACTCAAATAATTCTGTGATTTTCATGTATTTCTAAGTGTGTTATGCGTGTGTGTGTGTGTGTGTGTGTGTGTGAGAGAGAGAGAGAGAGAGAGATATTACAAATGAAAACTACTTTTAATATGAGATTCATATTGTATAATATGTATGTATTCTTTTGTATTAGAGGATGGAAATAGTAGATATCAAGGCCAAATATTCCTGGCCAAATTCATGAGATACTAGAACAATGAAATGAATTATTAATGTAGGTTAATCATCTACTATCTGCTTCTCTTGACTAATATCTGGTAATCTTTTGTGTCTTACCTTAGACATCTTTTATTTTAAGAAGCTATCCCTAAACACACATATACACTAAAAGTTACACCCTTTTAGTAAGTACAGCTATTACAGAACTTTGTATTATAATAGCCTGTTTTATTTTTTTGATTCTTCCTTCCTCATTAAGACTATTATAATATAGAAGACAAGAAATATATCTTCTTCCCATTCAAAATATAGTATGATGCTATGGGTATACCAAATCTTTTTATATATTTTCTTCCTGGACACACAAAAAACTATAGCTCTCATGTTGTAAAATGCAGCCATGAGAACATTTCTGGGCAAGGATAGCTAGGTGACATTTTCACTTATAAGCTGGATCAGCAAATACACTCCACCTTCTCTGAAACAGCCACCATGAGAGATGTGTTGAGAAAACAGAACATTTATTAATCTAGGTTACTAAGTAAACATGTAGATTGAGGGATATATTACTTTTTTTGCTAGTCACTGATATTTGGGGTTAATTTGTTTACTATAACTCATTTTTACCTATCCTAAGTAATATAGTGTCCTGAAATTCTAGAAAAATTCTTGACTTATAATATGTTAAAGAAATATGTATTTCCTGAATAAATGAACATATAAATTTTCATCTAAAAATCCAAATGTCATAAACTTTAAAAAAGGATATTCATGTTGCGTTGTTCCCATGGATCAAAGAAGCATCATTTTCATTCATATTCTTCATGATTTACTACACATAGTTCATACTGATGTCAAGAATCTTGAAGGATCTTAAATGTTACCCTAGGATAAAGCTAACAACTTAGGCTGCTACCATTTCATAAATGCTGGCAGAAGACATGAGACTTCTGGGTCAGAGACAAATGACTTATTAATCACAATAGCAAGCAACACGTGTCTCATGTTTGCCTTGGTTCTACTTAATCCTAGCCCCCACAGACTGATGCAGAATGACTCAAGGGTTGCTGCAGAAACAGAGAAATTGCATTACTTAAAGCTAAGAATAACCTAACCCTTTAAAATGGCTGTGAGCAAATCTGTCCTCTGCTTTGGAAAAAGACACTGTAGCTGTCTTATAAGGATGTACAGTATGCAAGCATCCTTGAAAATATAATTTGGAACAAGAGTTATCAAGATGCCTCTGCATGGAAGACACATAGAAAAAACACAAGAGGGTCAGAGAAATTTGTCTGCCAGTAATTGAGTATACAGATACTTATGGAGTTAATCTTTTCTAGGGATTGGTAGACTAGGTATGCCCATCAACATATATTTCACATTCTCATTTAGTTGTTCAATGGTTGTTTCTTGAGACACTTTTATATTAACAAGTACAGGGTTTGGTGCTTAATACAATTATAACTACTCAAAGTCTGTAACACTTTCATAGATGATATCCTTAGAAGAAAGTTTAAGACTTCTAAGTATGTCAGATTGAGGACAGGTAAATATAGGCAGGATTGAGATAGTTATTGAAAGAAAAACAAAATAACAATATCTAATGTTTTTGACACTTTCTGGGTTCCAAGTGAACTTTAATAGATTATGCCTTTGATAAACAACAGGTTAGTGGTGAACAAACTGATATTCTCTATATTTTATTTGTGATGGATTTAGTTAGTTTGACTTAGGGTTGGAATTAGGCTGGTACAAGTGAGGCAGGGTCCGCAAGCAGAGGCTGGATTCTGTCTTTAATTAAAAATTTGATATTTTGTCCATGTTGAATTCTTCTTGGTCCTGTTCTGTCAGATGTCAAAGAACACTAACATATTTTGGTTGAGACTTACTTATTTGGATTCTGATAGAAGAGGTATTTGATTAACATTTTTACCCACTTTATCCTAAGCTTGTGTGTTTGTGTGTGTGTGTGTGTGTGTGTGTGTGTGTGTGTGTGTGTGTGTATAAAAATATAAATCTTCAGAACTGGATTTTATGGATCACCTGTGAAGTAAAACATGTATTTGAAAATACTTACTATGCTTAAAGTTTTGCTAAATAGTAAATTTCCAATGATTCTTATGTTGACCTATACATTTAAAATTTTTTTTCTACACAGTCATAACTAAGAATACTCTCCTTGCTGAGTAAGAAATTACTGCAGAAAGAAAACAGCCCGGTGGCTTAGAAAAGCTACCTAGCAGGCAGTATGATTGTGCTGGTGCTCAGGATTAATTGGATGTTTCATTCTATTCCTTTATTAAGGCCATGCCCTAGAAAGTTTTTTTTAAGTATTTAAGTGGCTTAATATCCTCACTGTTTCCAAAGTTTAACAATGGACCTCTCTCCCCAAGATGTAGGAGGACAGTTCTTTCCAATAGCTATTGATGCCTGCATTCGGGGAGTTAAAGTCATATTAATGTAGCCTCTGATTCTATAAGGAAAAGAAATGAAAGAGTCTTGAAGAAAGGTTCATACCACTTAAAATTTTTCTACTTTGAAAGGCTACTCACTTTCTTAATAACTTCTACTCTAATCCAATACTTGGTCATTCCATTAAAGCTTGGGGGCAGGATCAGAATGAAGAAAGAGAAAGGTTGAGACTGGGATGATGCTGGAAAATAAACAGGAATCTGCACAAGAGCAGGCATAAGAGCAGAGGACAGGAGAGCAGAAATGACTGTAATGTCTTTTTTTTTTAATAGTTTTGTGTACTCTTTTTTTTTTTTTTAAGATTTTATTTATTTATTTGACAGACAGAGACCACAAGTAGGCAGAGAGGCAGACAGAGAGAGAGGAAAGAAAGCAGGCCCCTTGCCGAGCAGAGAGCCTGATGCGGGGGCTCAATCCCAGAATGCTGGGACCATGATCAGAGCGGAAGGGAGACGCTTTTACCCACTGAGCCATCCAGGCACCCCAAGTGTACTCTTTTTTTTTTTTTTTAATTAAGTCTATGTTTCATTGTTTTTCTATTGTCTATTTATTTGTGTCCTTGCCTTTGTTATTGCCTTCTTTCTGCTAACTTTGGGCTTAGTTGTTTATCTTTTCTCTAGTTTCTTGAGATGTAGAGTTAGATTGTTTACTTAAGATCTTTTTTTTTTTTTTAACATAGCCATTTAGTGCTATAATCTTTCTTTTTAGAATTTCATTGCTGCATCCCGTAAGTTTTCATATGTTATTTTTCCATTTTCATTTGTTTCAAGATATTTTTTGATGTCCACTTTGATTTTTTCTTTAAATCATTGGCTCTTGCTTAATTTCCACACATTTGGGAATTTTCCAGTTTTCCTCTAATTACTGGTTTCTAGTTTCATATTATTGGGGTCAGAAAATATATTTGATATAGTTTCAATATTTTCAAAGTTTCTAATATTTGTTTTGTGAACTGGAAAAGTTCTATCCTGGAGAATATTTACTGTGTGTTTGAGAAGAATGTGTATTCTGCTGCTGTTTGATGGAATATTCTACATATGTCTGTTAAATCCATTAGGCCCATTTGGGCTAAACCATAGCTCAAGTCCAATGTTATACAACCGATACCACAAAAAAATAAAGGATTATGAGATAACTATAAATAAATATATGCAAACAAACTGGACAACCTAGGAGTGAATGTATTCCTAGAAACATATAATTTACCAAGGCTGAATCATGAATAAATAGAAAATATGAATAGGTTATTAACAAGGAGATTGAAGCAGTAATCAAAAACCTCCCAACTAAGAAAAGCCTAGCAGTAGGTGGCTTCAGAAGTGAGTTCTACCAAGCATTTAAATAAAAATTAATGCCAATATTTCTCAATTCTTCCAAAAAATTAACTCTTTTCATGAGTCTGGCATTATGCTGTTACCAAATCCAGATAAGGACATTATAAGAAAAGAAAATTATAGGCCAATATCTCCAATGATTATAAATGAAAAATTATTTCCAAAATGCTAGCAAGTTAAATTTAGAAACACATTAGCATGAATTATACACCATAATCAAGTGTATTTATTCCTGGGATGTGAGGATGGTTTAACATAAGCAATTAATAAATGTGATATGCCATAGTAGCAGAATAAAATATAAAATTATATAATCATATGACTATACACAGAAAAAAAATTATAAGACTCAACATCCTTTGGTGATAAAAATGTTCAACAAAGTCAGTATTGAAAGAACATACCTCAACATAACAAAGGGCATATATACTAAGCCCATAGCTAACATACTCAATGGTGAAAGAATGAAAGATTTCCTTCTAAAATCAGGAACAAGACAAATGTGCCCACTATCACCACTACTGTTCAATAGAGTACTGTAAGTCCTAGTCACAGCAATAGACAAGACAAAGAAATAAAATGCATCCATCTTGGAAAGAAAGAAGTAAAATTTTCTCTGCTTTCTGACAACATGATTTTGTATGGAAAACTCTAAAGACCACCAAAACCTGTTAGAACTAGTCAATGAATTCAGTAAAGTTGCAATATATAAAATTAATATGTAAAAATCAGTTGTGTTTCTACACATTATCACTAAACTATCTGAAAAAGAAATAAAGCAATTGCATTTATAAGCACATCAATTTAAAAAATTAAAACATAAATTAATCATAAACTTAAGGTAAGTGAAAACTTTGCACACTGAAAGCTACAAGATATCATTGATAAGAAAAAAAAATTTGAAGAAGATGCAAATAGATACCTAATGTTCATGGAACATAAGAGTTAATATTGTTAAAACGTCCATACTACCCAAAGTTACTTATAGATTCAATGTAATCCCTATCAAAATTCCAATGACATTTTTCACAGAAATAGGAAAATAAATAAATAATGATAATATTTGTATGAAACTACAACTCTAAATATACAAAGCAATCTTAAGAAAAAGCAAAGTATAGGAGACATCATACTTCCTGATTTCAGACTATACTTACAAAGCTATAGATACCAGATCAGTATGGTATTAGCATAAAAAGAGACACATAGACCAATAGGACAGAATAGACACTCTATAAATAACCCCCCCAAACTGTCAACTAATATGTGACAATGAAGCTAAGAATACTTAATGGAGAAAGGAAAGTCTATTCATAAGTGGTACTGCAAAAACTAGATATTTACATTCAAAAGTATGAAATTCTTAAACCACTAATGATTCTGCACTCAATTCTCATCACCAGCATATTTTTTTTTTTCCTCAAACCACCAAGCAATTTTCACACACCAAGTGGGTATCCTGCAATTCAACTCAATTCTGACCTTATTTAACTGGATATAGCATTGCACAAGTTCTCAGTGCCACAAGACTGCCCTGACTTTAGGTGACAATTTCAGGTTCAGGTTGTTATCTATGCTTCTGATTGATGACATATAAATCAGCAGTTCCTGTGACCCCCATCCTCCTTGGGTTTAATTAATTTGCTAGAGTGCCTCACAGAACTCAGGAAATGATTTTACTCACCAGATTACCAGTTTATTACAAAGGATATTAAAGGATGAGTCAATAGCCAGTTTAAGAGATATAGATAGGATGAAGTCCTAAACAAAGGAGCTTCTGTCCCCATTGAGTCTGGACCTTGCACAGTAGCATGTGGAAACCTATTGGTTGATTGACCAGGAAGCTCTCCAAATTCCCTCCTCTTGGGTTTTTCTGGAGACTTCATTACATAAGCATGATTGATTAAATCACTAGCCATTCATTATTGATTCAAACTCCAGCATCTTTCACCCGGAAATTAGGAATGGGACTAAAATTTCCAACTCTCTATAAATGGATTCCCACTGGCAACCAGACCCCACTCCTTTCAAGGATTTCCAAAAGCTACCTCATTAGTATAAAGTCATTTGTGGTTGAAAGGCACTTGTTATAAATATCAAGATATCCATCTCACCTTATAATTCTGAAATGATTTCAGTAGCTGAGGACAGGAGACTAAATATTTTAATGAAATATATTCTCATTTCTCTTATCATTTAAAAAATTCCAAGGGTTTAGAGAGCTGTGATCTAGGAACTATGAACAAAGACCAAAATATGTAATTATTATAAATCACTAATTTACATCATGGAAAAAAAATTGAAGTGGACTAGCATTTAAATATAAGACCAGAAAATGTAAAACTCCTAGAAGAAAACAGAAAAATTACATTGACATTGGTCATGACATGGATTTTTTTGGTTATGATACCAAAAGAATAAGCAACAAAGGGCAAAAAATCATAAAGAGGACTACATCAAGCTAAAAAATGCTTCTGTACAGCAAAGGAAACAATCAGTTAAGTGAAAGACAGTCTCTGGAATGGAATAAAATATTTGAAAACCATGTATATGATAAAGCATTAATTTCCAAAAAATATAAAGAACTACAACTCAATAGCAAATTTATACATATTTAACATATATACTAAAACACATATATGTCATAAATATATAACATACACTACCATGTTAAAAATGGGACAAAATACCTGAATTATTCAACTCTCCCAAGGAAGATGAATAAATGACCAATTAGTATATGAAAAAGTGCTCAACATCACTAATTGTCAGGAAAATGCAAGTCAAAGCCACCATAATATAACACCTCACATCTTTAAGGATAAATGTTATCAAAAAGTCAAGAAATAACAAGTGTTGGTGAAGATGCAGAGAAAAAGAAATACACATCGTTGATAGGAATGTAAATTGGTATAACCCCTATGGAAAAGATTCCTCAGAAAGTTCAAAATATGAACTTGTATGAACTTGTATGAATATGATCTTGTAATTCCACTTCTGGGATATATAGCCAGAGGAAAGGAAATCAGGATCTAGAAGAGATATCTGCATTCCCATGGCCACTACACCATTATTAACATTAGGTAAGACATGGAAATGACCAACTGTCCATTGACAGTTGAGTAGATTAAAAAATGTGATATATATATGTATCTCACATTATACATACACGTATGCATTTACACATACAGGTAGATGATAGGTGAGATATAGATACATAGATACAGATATAGTTTATATATTCTACACATGCGTGTGTGCATGCACACATACACACACATCATCCAGCTGGTAAGAGGAAGAAAATCTGCCTTTTTTGACAATGAAGTTGGACCTTGTGGCATCATACTAAGTAAAATCAGTCAGGTATAGAAGAGAAATACTATATGATCTCACTTAAATGTCAAATCTAAAGAACCTGAACCCATAGAAGCACAGAATGGAACAGTGGTCACCAGCAGCAAGGGCATGAAGCAACTGAGATGTGGTCAAAGAATACAAACATCCTTTTTTTTTTTTAATTATTTTTTTTTAATTTTTTAAAATTTTTTTTTATAATTTTTTTTATTTTTTATAAACATATATTTTTATCCCCAGGGGTACATGTCTGTGAATCACCAGGTTTACACACTTCACAGCAATCACCAAAACACATACCCTCCCCAATGTCCATAATACCACCCCCTTCTCCCAAACCCCCTCCCCCCAGCAACCCTCAGTTTGTTTTGTGAGATTAAGAGTCACTTATGGTTTGTCTCCCTCCCAATCCCATCTTCTTTCATTTATTCTTCTCCTACCCATTTAAGCCCCCATGTTGCATCACCACTTCCTCATATCAGGGAGATCATATGATAGTTGTCTTTCTCCACTTGACTTATTTCGCTAAGCATGATACGCTCTAGTTCCATCCATGTTGTCGCAAATGGCAAGATTTCATTTCTTTTGATGGCTGCATAGTATTCCATTGTGTATATATACCACATCTTCTTGATCCATTCATCTGTTGATGGACATCTCGATTCTTTCCATAGTTTGGCTATTGTGGACATTGCTGCTATAAACATTCGAGTACACGTGCCCCTTTGGATCACTACGTTTGTATCTTTAGGGTAAATACCCAATAGTGCAATTGCTGGGTCATAGGGCAGTTTTATTTTCAACATTTTGAGGAACCTCCATGCTGTTTTCCAGAGAGGTTGCACCAGCTTGCATTCCCACCAACAGTGTAGGAGGGTTCCCCTTTCTCCGCATCCTCGCCAGCATCTGTCATTTCCTGACTTGTTGATTTTAGCCATTCTGACTGGTGTGAGGTGATATCGCATTGTGGTTTTGATTTGTATTTCCCTGATGCCGAGTGATATGGAGCACTTTTTCATGTGTCTGTTGGCCATCTGGATGTCTTCTTTGCAGAAATGTCTGTTCATGTCCTCTGCCCATTTCTCGATTGGATTATTTGTTCTTTGGG
This sequence comes from Mustela nigripes, assembly GCF_022355385.1. NCBI lineage: Eukaryota > Metazoa > Chordata > Mammalia > Carnivora > Mustelidae > Mustela > Mustela nigripes. The sequence continues at coordinate 42,225,788 of NC_081561.1, read as the reverse complement.
TGTTGAGTTTGCTAAGTTCTTTATAGATTCTGGACACTAGTCCTTTATCTGATATGTTGTTTGCAAATATCTTCTCCCATTCTGTCAGTTGTCTTTTGATTTTGTGTAACACAGTAACTATAATTAACAAAACTCATATTGTATATTTTAAAGTTGCTATAAAAGTATATTTTAAATGTTCCACCATAATAACAACAAAATGGTGACCATGTGACATGATAAGTTAACTATCCTATTATAATAATCTGTATCAATGTATCTAATCATCATGTTGTACACCTTAATCTTATATAATGCTTTCAATCCATTATAGATCAGTAAATATGGATGAAAAAAGATGAAAAATAAAGAGAGAGAGAGAGAAGCCCACTAATTACATTTCAACTTGGAGCATTCCAATGTGGAAAACACAAATCTGAGAACCCAGCTGGACTAGGAATCCTTGCAAAAGCTATTGCAGAGCAGCTCCACCTATGGTGATTTTAACTGAGGGGAGAAAAAAAAAAATCCAATAATTTGGTGAAAGCTCATTTGGTAAGTCATTTAGGAAACTTTTCTTTTACAAAATGGCTTTGAATAAATTGGTCCTTTGGTGATTTTTGCTAATTGGACAGTACTAGAACAAAATCAAGATATTGTTTAGTCAGGATTTCATTTTGGTGGACTCTACACAGTGTTAGGTTGCTTCTGTTTGTGGAGAAAAAGTATACGAAGTAAAGGTTACTACCTTGTTTGAGGAGGGAATAAAAAGAAATATATATTAAAGAGGTTTCTTGAAAAGCTATTACTTTTTAAAAGTCAGCTTAAGTTGAATAGAGTAGCTAGGAGTGGGCCTAGACAGATTAGTAAATGGTCTAAGTAACCCTTAAAGAAAAATTCCATGCAAAAATATATTTTTCAGTTTGTAGGAAGATTAAAATAAGAAATACATAGCTAGAATTATTTAAATTATAGAGCTGAAGGTTTTGTTTGTACACTTTTCTGAATGAGAAAACAGTAAATTATTTTTATACTTATCTATATATCACTATTATTCTGAGAAACAAAATAAAATGAATATTGGAGACATCTGAAGTTGAATCCTTATACATTAGAATTTTCTTAATATTTTTATTATTCACCATTTTAATGTTGATGATATTCTGCTTCTATTTTTTCCTTATTTCTCTGGATACACTGTGATTTTATTTTTAGCCTTACTTAATTTTGTTTCTATATTAATTAGTATTCCTCTATATTTTTGAACAATGTGACTTAATACAGGATTGATCAAATTCCAGTTTTGCTTATGATGAATTAGGAATTCTTACTGCCATATCATTTATTTATTTTTTAATGAGACAATATCTAACATAACGTGCATTGATCACATAGCTTTATTGACACAAAAACTGAGATCATCAAAAGATATATGGGACAAATAACATTGATAATAAGTCAATTTGGAGATTAATTAGGATTTTGTCTGCTGTCCTGCTTTTTGTGACTGTAGTGTTTACTATTTTCTTTTAGTTTTTGGTGAGAGTTTTTCAGTAAACTTCAGCATTCCCTTTTGTTTTTCCCCCTTCAAGTTTTTATTTAAATTCCATTTAGTTAACATACAATGTAATATTAGTTTCAGGCATAGAATTTAATGATTCATCACTTATATACAACATCCAGTGTTCATCACAAGTGCCCTCCCTAATAACTGTCACCCATTTAACCTATCCCCATGCCCATCTTTCCTTCAGCAACCCTTAGTTTGTTCTTCTACTGTTAAGAATCTGTTTTGTGGTTTGACTCTCTCTTTTTGATTTCCCCATATGTTCATCTCTCTTGTCTCTTAAAATTCATATGTGGGTGAAATCATAGTCATGTTCAGACTGATTTATTTCACTTAGCATAATACACACTAGCTCCATCCACACTGTTGCAAATAGCAAGATTTCATTCTTTTTGATTGCTGGGTAATATTCCATTATATATATATATATATATACATATATATATATGTATATATATATACATACACACATACGTACACATACCACATCATCATTTTGTGGACATTTGGGCTTTTCCATAATTTGGGTGTGTTGCTAATGCTGCGATAAATGTCAGGATGCATGTATTCCTTTGAATCATATTTTTGTGCCCTTTGTGTAAATACCTAGTAGTGTAATTATTTAAATGTAGGATAGTTCTATTTTTAACTTTTTGAGGAACTTCCATAGTGTTTTCCAGAGTGGCTGAACCGGTTTGCATTCCCACCCATAGTGTAAGAGGGTTCCCCTTTCTCTGCATCATTTCCTTTCATAAGTGGTTCCCATATGATTTTAGGACTTTAGTTTAACTTCAGATTTTCCAGATTTCTTCTTAAAATAGTGTGCTGTTGCAGTCTTTCCATGCTCTTTTTTTCTTTCCAGGGAATATTATTTAGTATAAACTTTATTAAAGGAAGGATTTTATTGGGCTCAAAGCTTGAGCAAATTCATATTTTCTGTTGATATGGTATAACAAACACCAATGTCAAACATTAATTTTTTTCTAGTTCTATACCTTAACTTTGTGTATTTGTTGACTTTTTTCCTTTAAAACAAAATGGCATAATGTAGGAGACAAAATCTGTGAATCCTTGTGTGGACTTCAAAGGATGCACTAATTTCTAAAATTATTTACATTTTTTGTCCATGCATACATGGGTGAGAGCATATTTTTTTCTTGGGGAAGAAGCCCATATCTTTCACTAATTTTCTAGGAGTATATGATTAGAAGACAGTTTAAAAAGCTACAGATTAAAATTATTTCAGAAGTATTTAAATCATTTACAATTTGGCATACAAGTTATCCCATCTAAAATTTGGTGGAAAAGTGGGCTTTTAATGTTTTCCAATTTTTTAGAAGTTTCTTTCCTTCTTTCTTTCTTTCTTTCTTTCTTATCATCATAACAATGCAAATATTCTCAAGATATAAATTTCTACTTAAGATACACAAATATTATGCTACCTAAATCAATCTACACATTTAATACAATCCCTATCAAAATCCCATCCATTTTTTTTTTCAAAGAAATGGAACAAATAATCCTAAAATTTGTATGGAACCAGAAAAGATCTCGAATGACCAGAGGAATATTGAAAAAGAAAGCCAAAGTTGGTGGCATCAAAATTCCAGACTTCAAACTCTTACAAAGCTGTCATCATCAATACAGTAGGGTCCTGGCACAAAAACAGACACATAGATCAATGGAACAGAACAGACAGCCCAGAAATAGACCCTCAACTCTATGGTCAACTAATCTTCAACAAAGCAGGAAAGAATGTCCAATGGAATAGATAGTCTCTTCAACAAATGGTGTCGGGAAAATTGGACAGCCACATGCAGAAGAATGAAACTGGACCATTTCCTTACACGACACATGAAAATAGACTCAAAATGGATGAAGGACCTCAATATGAGAAAGGAATCCATCAAAATCCTTGAGGAGAACACAGGCAGCAACCTCTTTGACCTCAGCCACAGCAGCTTCTTCCTAGGAACATTGCCAAAGACAAGGGAATCAAGGGCAGATATGAACTATTGGGACTTCATCAAAATCAAAATCTTTTGCACAGCAAAGGAAACAGTTAACAAAACCAAAAGACAATTGACAGAATGGGAGAAGATATTTGCAAATGACATTATCAGATAAAGGGATAGTATCCAAAATCTATAAAGAGCTTCTCAAACTCAACACCCAAAGAACAAATAATCCAATCAAGAAATGGGCAGAGGACATGAACAGACATTTCTGCAAAGAAGACATCCAGATGGCCAACAGACACATGAAAAAGTGCTCCACACCACTTGGCATCAGGGAAATACAAATCAAAACCACAATGATATACCACCTCACACCAGTCAGAATGGTTAAAATCAACAAGTCAGAAAATGACAGATGCTGGCGAGGATGTGGAGAAAGGGGAGCCCTCTCCTACACTGTTGGTGGGAATGCAAGCTGGTGCAACCACTCTGGAAAACTGCATGTAAGTTCCTCAAAAAGTTGAAAATAGAGCTACCTTATGAGCCAGCAATTGCACTAATGGGTATTTACACTAAAGGTACAAATGTAGTGATCCGAAGGGGCACATGCACCTGAATGTTTATAGCAGAAATGTCCACAATAACCAAATTATGGAAAGAACCTATGTCCATCAAAAGATGAATGGATAAAGAAGAAGTAGTATATATATATACATATATATATATATATATGTATATATATACAATGGAATACTATGCAGCCACCAAAAGAAATGAAATCTTGTCATTTGCAGTGATGTGGATGGAACTAGAGGGTATTGTGCTCAGAGAAATAAGTCAATTGGAGTAAGACAACTATCATATGATCTCCCTGATATAAGGAAGTAGAGATGCAACATGGGGGGTATGGGGGTAGGAAAAGAATAAATGAAACAAGATGGGATCGGGAGGGAGACAAACCATAAGTGACTCTTAATCTCACAAAACAAACTGAGGGCTGCTGGGGGGAGGGGGGCAGGGACAGGGTGGTGGGATTATGGACATTGGAGAGGGGTATGTGCTATGGTGAGTGCTGTGAAGTGTGTAAACCCGGCGATTCACAGATCTGTACCCCTGGGGCTAATAATACATTATATGTTAATAAAAAAATAATAAAAAAAGATACACAAATATTTATCAAGCAAATATGATCCATGGCTAAATTTACAATGGTAACTTTTTAAATTTGGTTGATCTTTCACATAAAGTAACTGTTTTATACTTTTAATTTTTTTTTTGAATTTTGTGTTTCATAGACATGTTACTTGATTATTCATGTAAGCTTATAGAAAAATATATATATTATAAAAAATATAATGGTCAGCATTTGGGACAAATTACAGCTAAAGGAGAGTAGTTCATATGTATGTGTATATATATATATATACACACACACACAGACATACATACTTACATGAGAACAGATAACTCTAAAATCAAGCACATCTTATGAAAGCCATTTATATATTTGCCCTTTAACGTAATTGACAGTAAATCTGATAAACTTTAAGCACCTACTGGGTAGGCTTCTCCAACTTTGGAGAACAGAGGGCTTTTCTGTGCAGACCAGATTCAGAATAGTTGTTTACCTTTCATACAGAGTGACAACCAGACCAAAACTCCAAGACAAAATAAATAAATAAATCATATATATATATATATATATACACACATATATATGTATTATATGTACACACACACACACACACACACACACACTGTAGGTCCCAAGTATTCCAAGTTTTAGAAAGGCTTTTCAATAGATGATCTGTCAGAAGCAGGGACAAAATACATTTTCTTTGTTTGTAATTTTTGACAATAATTCAAAGAATCATTATAGGCCAGGACAATTATATATAAACAATGCACACACTGTACTTGGTAGTATGAAATCAATAAAGTGGTATCTTCTATGAGTTTCTCTGTCAGAAGTTTGTTTAGTCTATGAATATGAAGACATCATGCTTATAAAGAAAACACATATTTAATAGGTTATTTTGAATGCAGTCATCTTCTACTCCTTGTAATATGTTCCAAATCTAATATTTTAATTGTTAGATATGGTTTTGTAAAATTATGGAAAAGAAGAATAATCATTTGTTCACTTTTGGCTTGCCTGTCTCCACTGTGATACTGGGAATAGACATTAGAGATTTCTAGGAGTAACTGGAGGAGAGAATGTTCTGAAAGTGGATGTCATCCTGCATTTCAATGCATATTCTCCTTATTTTTGGATGATTATGTACCTTTTGCCAACTTGCATTCATTTAACAATCCGTGGTGCCTCAGGATTGTGTTAATTTGATATTTTATGGTAAAAGAGCAAGTTAAATACAACTATAGCATAAATAAACAAATATCAAAGTTTATTTTAGGTAGAAGAATTTCCTATTAAATTAGATAAATAAGTGATCAAGAAAATTACATTGTGAGATATTACTTAATTTAAATTTCCATAACTGAAGTTTTGAAGAAAGAAGGAAACTGTATTTGAATGTTTTTGACAAAATAACATGGCTGATATTTGATTATTTAGTTAAGGATGTTTTGTAAATATTTTTATTTTATGTATTAACCATAATTAATGTAATAAACAGTGGAAATGATATATTCATGGTATATTTAACAAAAATTAATTACAGTTTTGTTTCAGTATCTATTACTAATTAGATAATAGAAGAAATAAGCTGATATAAAGTATGTATAGAAAGTATCTTTAAAAATACAAGTGGATTATAACCAATTCTTATTGAAAAATGAATAATAGAAATGAAATTATAAAAAAGTATGTAAAAAGATTATGTACTTTGAATATTGCCATATTCAAAGAATACTAGTCATTATAAGCCCCCAAATAAAATAAATTTCCATGAATCCATTCTGATACTCATTAGGAATGATTAACTGTACAAATAAATTGTGTGAATACAGAAAATTTCCAATAAAGAATTGTTCAAGGAAGGAGAGAAATAGATCAATATTATAAAACTAATATAATAATTACTATAGGCAAGATCCACTGATGAGTATTAAAATTAGTGGGTAAAATGTAAAGATATATTTGCATATCCTAAAATGTCCCCCCAAATATTTATGAATTACTATGGTTGTTTTAACATGAATCCAAATATTCCTTCATTTTCATTGCTCCAGGAGGTTGAGCTGAATTCTCTTCTTCTTGAATATGGTTTAGATATAGCAACTTCGTTCTAATAAATAGGGTACAGAAAGGGGAAAGTAGTTAAATTTCCACTGCAGTAGCTTGGTGGACATTATCATAATTAGGTGATGAAAATAAACAGCACCTGTAATGACACATATTAGTATCATGTATCCCCATATATAATGTCATGAGAAAGGTGTATCACCTTACTGGTATTTTTCCACAATGTTATAATTTCAGTGTAATCATGAAAAGTATCAAAGAAAAAAGCCCAAGTTGAGAGACATTATAAAAAATACTTGATGAGTATTCTTCAAAAGTGTCCTGGTTGTGAAATGCAAGAAAAGACTGAGTAACTTTGACAGACAGAAGGACACTAAGGAGATAGGATGATTAAATGCAATGTGGGATCCTAGATAGAATACTCAAAAAGAAATAAGTAGTGTAAAATACATAGATTCTATTGATCTAGTATACAGCAAAATGTCTATAGCTAACAATACTGTATTATATGCTTAGAATTTGCTAAGAAGGGAGATTTTATGTTAAATGTTCTACCACACACTTAAGAAATACATACATACATACATACATACCTAAAAACAATAACAAATAATAATAATAATGGGGATGGGAGGTAACTTTGAGAGATGGTAGATATGTCTATGACCTTGATGACAGTGATGGTTTTATGGGTGTATATTATACCCAAACTAATTAAACTGTATATATTATAATTATGTATAATTTTTTACATGTCAATCATACCTCAATAAAGTGGTCTATTAGAAAATAGGAAAATCTTAATAAATTATGTAGTTTGGATGATAGTATTGTGCCTATAATAATTATTTATTTTTGCTTATTATACCATGGTTATGTAAGATTTTAGTACTTGGGAAACTCCATGAAGGATATTTGAAACTCCGTGCTAACTTTGCTAGTCTTCTAGAAGATCAACATTATTTTAAAATAAGTACTATTCAGAATTAATGCTATATTAAATATGACATGATCTCTATTGCTTCACTGATACCATTACCTTACTTCATACCTTGGAAAGATACCCTTGCTCTATGTTCCTATATCCTATTTGCTTTCTGCCATCATAATGCTTATAATAATTATCTGTTATGTTTTCTTCAAAGTGGTATACAGTATCTTGGGCAATTACTGTATCCTGAAAGCACCTAATATATAATGAATTTATATATATTAATATATGAAATCCATTTTTAACTACTTATAAAGAGTTCTTATTAGTTTATCACACTTCATCTTCTACTTGATATCAAATCTGTTTTATTTGGTTCCAATGTATGAAAGGACTATACCAAAATCAAAATGACTTCATTCAATTACTAATTGACTTGAATTAATTTTCCATACATTACTTCATTTACAAAGCAACCTGAGAAAGTTTTTCTTTGTACCTTAATAAAGTAGGATCTTTGATTTCCACAATCTCAAATAATTTATTGGAGATACATAATATGTTCTGTATTTTAAAAATTTGCATATTAAATTCATTACTATTTCAAAAGCATAATAAACTTTTGCACATCTTTTTTTCTCAATTCCAGGAAAACTAATCAAAGTCTTTCAATATAGATCCCTAATCCTCTAGGTACTTCTAACAACTCACTATATTGTAACATGAAAATAATACAGCCATTTTAATTATTTCTAAGGCTACTGAGTACTATTACAATTATTTTTAATAAGCCACATGGCAGTGTACCAATTGTCCTGAGAAATGTAGGTTCATTAATTTGAGTGAATGAAGCTGTTTAACAATGGACTCATTCTTGCCTCACAGGGAATCTCAGGAAGTAGATATAGAAATTACTCATAGATTCTAGAAGTATTCATAAAACTACATATAATTATGTTTGGTTTTACAAATATTAAATGATAAACTTCATTATTAGCTATATTCTCTGAAGACTTGATTTGTATGTTTTTAAGTGAAAATAAGTTCTCTATCATTTCTTTCAGACTTTTCTATGTTGAGGAACTATACATCCCTTATGGATTAAGTTATGGTATTTAGATACATTAAATATATATATATATATGACTTATTTATAATAGAAACAAATGTCTACATAATGTAAAGAATCAAGTTTATGGAAAGGAAATATTTTAATTCGTAGGAAATATACAGAAGATAATTTATTAGAAGAAAAGTGATACTAATCTCCCAGTACTTGAAACAAGCTAAGGTTGGTCATGATGCTGATACTGAAGCTGATGTCGAAGAACATGATGATAACATGTGTGCTTTGCCTGATACCCCACTTTTGGACAATAATTTTTTACCATAGATAGTGAAGCTGTCTGTCTACACAGGGTATGTATTCAATATTGGCTGTAGAACCACTGATTTAGTGACTATTGGACAGAGAAAAACCTTATTATTAAGGTTTAAATGTGTTTAAGGTTTATTATTGGTTTTATGACATTTCCAATTATGCTAATTGTAGCAAATCTAAGGTAAGATTTTTAAAATGTGATTTCTGATGAATAATACAAATCTGAATGCTGAAATTTGTTGTTACGGCTGCAAAATTGAGGTTTAACTGACATATCATCCAATGGCAGGGTTATTCATTCAATGATATCTGCATGCTAGAGAGAATTATCTGTGTGACAAAGACCCTAAAGATTAAAAAACAGGACCGTGTCATGAGCTTAAGCTTTTTCATTATCAGAACTATTTACTACCTTAGTATGTTTTGGACTTTATTTTCTTCTTAATGAAAGAAAACGTTAAGACCTGTTTTGTATAAGGAACTGCGTAAGAACTTTTGCATATTTTATCAATAGGTTGGGAAGGTTCTTTTACTTTATTGGAAGTACTCATGACCTAGTAAAATTATGATGTTAGCATTGTGCCCCATCCAGGGTTAACTACCCTAATATTTTCTAAAGATATCAAGCCTTTTTTTTTTTTTTTTTTATCTTTGGAATCAGGTTCTTGGTAAGATACCCTTACAAAGTATATCCAGTAAACTTTCCAGATGCTATGATCATGGAATTTAATATATCATTCCCTTAGTAAGCTTCCCCAATCATTTTCTGTTTAGACTTTCACAGAATGTAGCAACTTTAAAAGAAGGAAAGAAAGAAAAAGAGAAGAAAAAAAGATTAATTAGCAAAAAATCTTGTAAGAGCAAGATCATAAATTCTGAGTGACCATTTTCTTATTGTATATTATGATCAATTTCTCTGCTACAACAGTCTTCTATAATTCTCTTTTTTTTAAGATTTTATTTATTTATTTGACAGAGAGAGATTACATGTAGGCAGAGAGGTAGGCAGAGAGAGAGAGGAGGAAGCAGGCTTCCTGCTGAGCAGAGAGCCCAATGTGGGACTCGATCCCAGAACTCTGGGATCATGACCTGAGCTGAAGGCAGCGGCTTAACCCACTGAGCCACCCAGGCGCCCCAACAGTCTTCTATAATTCTGTTTTCATCTCTCCTTCTCAAGAACAAAGCCTAGGAGAAATGCAGAGGAGAGTAGAAGAAGTTTAATAGCCCTTTATCTGATTAGTGTGCTGAAGCAGCATGATTCTGTGGGATGAGCTCAAGCATTGGGAATTAGATATACTGGTCTGTGAATCCTAACTCAGGTCAGTTCCTTAAACAAAATTTTCAATTGTAAACTTCTGAATGGTACTGCAAACCAGTCTCATCATGCAAACAGGCATGCATGCATTGAGGTCAAATTTATGGAAAGGATACTGGAGTATATCAAATACCTTAGAAAATATTGATCAGTAAGGATTCAAGAAGTAAGGCAGATGGAACTTGTGAACTTTTATTTATCCACCTGACACTGAGCTAACTTAGATTTTACTTCTTCTTTCAGTGTCTTCCAGATTGTTGAACAAGAGGACATATTTGATTCTACTTATATGTGCACTTATCTATTCATGCATAGTTAGGTGTGTGTGTAATGCAGAAGTTAGATGTGTGTAATCAGAAATGTGTAATAGAAAGGGCTTCTTTTTTTCTTGTAAAGCATATTAGTGTTTTATTAAAGCCAGTGAATATGGAAAGTCTAAAATCTAAAAGAAAAAAAATCTAAAAGAAAAAAAAATCTAAATCTAAAATCTAAAGAATCATGAAACAAATATAAACCTATGAGAGAAAGAGGGAGAGAGAAAAGTTAGCATCTTCAAGTTTTGGATACACCGCACTGTTTCAGATAATTGTGATAATCAAAGAATGCACTGTACTGGCCTGCAAAAGGTGTTCTTTTACAAAGAAGTACATAGTCCATGGAAATTCTCTAAAAGAAATCCAGTATATTTGACTTATTAGCTGCACATTAAACACATGTCTTTTTGTGTGTATGAAGTTCAAAAAGGACTCAAGTTTAACGTGTTCTGACTATTGCAACTGTTTTAGATTATTTCAGGAATGACTACCAATTTGTTCCTGCCTCTTTGTATCTATATCCCTCTACAACATGAAGTTGACTCTCTTTTCATTAAAAGGTAGAATCTGATTCTCTATCATTTGAATAGAAATTAGCTTTCAATTTGATTTTTCCAACTGTAAATAGCAAATATGATACATACCAGTACTGCAATGTTGTTTTGCACTGGTATAACCTTAACTTGATGATGGAATCTCTTCTCAAGTCTGAGCTAGGAGAAAGAGAGAGGGCTCTTAAGTCTTCTCAGATATCCCAGCCTCCAACTCCTATAGACATGATTGAGGTACCCTCACTATTCAGCCTCGGACTTGGATCTGGGTTGAGGAAACACCAAAGCCTACAGATCAGGTGAGAATAATAAATGTTTGTCTTTTAAATTCTTGGTATTAGAGTATTTTTTTAATGTAGTATATGTTGACTGATACAGAAGTTGGAAGTGGGATGTTGTGTAATAAAAAATTTCTTAAAAAGTTTGGAAAAGGTAATTGGCAAAAGCTTGAAAAGCAATGAAGAAACATTAAAACCTGGAAAATGGTATAAAATCTGTCAATAGATGGAAAATTAGTGAGGAAAGTTCTATAGCAGGCTAAAAGTAGTGTCTCAGATTGTGTAACAGTGAAACAACTAGAAAATCATCTTTGTTAATAATATGGACGATGGAAAACCATATCTAATAGGCCTATGGATTTGGGTATGCCTATTTCTAGGTATAAAATCGAAATTTTCAATTGCCTTCTGTTTGACATTTATAATAAGGTATAAGAAGAGAGAGATGAATACCATTTGCAAGCTGCCTTTAGAGAATATATAGAGGATCCAGAATTTACCTGCTCAGAGAGTAAAACCCTTTTACATCTTTGTTCTTTTGAAACAAAATATTCTAAAAGAATTGTAAGATAAAGATCAAATCAAGAGAATGGCTCTAGGTCCCTTTTCAAGTTATCTTTGGAAGACTTAAAGGGGTGGGACGCCTGGGTGGCTCAGTTGGTTGGACGACTGCCTTCGGCTCAGGTCATGATCCTGGAGTCCTGGGATCGAGTCCAGCATCGGGCTCCCAGCTCCATGGGGAGTCTGCTTCTCCCTCTGACCTTCTCCTCGCTCATGCTCTCTCTCACGGTCTCTCTCTCAAGTAAATAAATAAAATCTTTATAAAAAAAAAAAAAAGAAAGAAAGACTTAAAGGGGTAAGTTGTAGACCTTTTAAGCTAGAAAAAAGAGCCTTCAGGATTAAGGGTTGTCTCATAACAACCTGGTATATGAATTGATACATATATTAATAAATATATATATATGTATGTATGTATATACATATATAAATCCTTTGGAGGAAACAAAAAAGAAAGATGTGAGATAAGATAGATGATAGAAAGACAATAGATAGAGCTATAAAAATTTTTACTTTAAAAGGGAGAAAAATGGAAAAAGGATGATCACTAAATCTTAGGTTAATTCTAGAGCAAGTTATTAAATACAGACTATATCCCAGCCTTCTTTTAAAACATTTAAAAAAAATAGCCTAAAGCTTTAAAGTTTACAGTAACCATTTCAGTTAGTTCACCATGTTGTGGGATATAGATTTAGGGAGGGTCTGACTGGAAGTTCTCACTTAGAGTCTGTCATGCAATTAAAGCCAGATGTTGACTGTGATAGAAGCTCAACCTGTTTGTGCAATCAGGATAACTCTCACTCTTGCCATTTACAGTGGTTTTCAACTATAAGTTCAGCTGGAACTGTCTACTGAAACACCTACATATGGGTTATTCAGCATGGAGATCTCAGGATTATCAGTCATATTACACAGAGATTTGGTATTTCAAAATAGAATGTTCTGAAAGAAGTAGGGAGAAGACAAGTGACATTTTATGACCTATTTTCAGCATATATTACTTCAGCCATAACAGTGTGAGTTTTGTGGTCTGGCTTGCTAATCATGATCAGGTTTAAAAAAATCCAGATCAGGGATACTATTCATGTGTATCCCATGGAAGCAGTTGGTCATATATATAGTATATTCTGCAATTCTATTTTACACTGGTGAACATTAACCTAATCTTTATACAAATATCACCCTGCCTTATTTAATACAGTCTTATTAAAGTTAATTTTTCCTAAAAACAGAAAATGTAAGGTATCTAACTTTGTTCTTTTTTATTTTTATTTTGTTCTGTGTGTGTGCTTTCTGTTCTTTTTATGTTCTTTATTTTGTTTTTAAACAATTGTTTTGGTATTCTAAATATTTTGTGTTTCTGTATGGATATTTGAATCATCTTGTCATTTTCTGCAAGAAAAGCCTGATTCTGGGGTGCCTGGATGGCTCAGTTAGTTAAGCAGCTTCCTTTGGCTCAGGTCATGATCCCAGAGTCCTGGGATTGAGCCCCACATCTAGCTCCTTGCTTACTGGGGACCCTGCTTCTCCTTCTCCCTCTCCCTCTCTCTGTTACTTTGTCTGTTCCTGCTTTCTCTCTTTCAATTTGTGTCAAATAAATAAATAAATAAATAAATAAAAGCCTGCTTCCTTTTTTTTTGTCCTTTATTAAGAGTTTTTTTTTTTACTTTTACTTTTTTATTTTTTATAAACATATATTTTTATCCCCAGGGGTACAGGTCTGTGAATCACCAGGTTTACACACTTCACAGCACTCACCAAAGCACATACCCTCCCCAATGTCCATAATCCCACCCCCTTCTCCCAAACCCCCTCCCCCCAGCAACCCTCAGTTTGTTTTGTGAGATTAAGAGTCACTTATGGTTTGTCTCCCTCCCAATCCCATCTTGTTTCATTTATTCTTCTCCTACCCACAGAGACAGTTTTAACTCTTCCTTCTAACCTAGATATTTTTACTTCTTTTCCTTGACCTGCATGTCAAATATTAAACCAATTTTTCATTTTATGAATGAACTCCACTTCATTGCAACTTATTATCCTTTTTATATGTGGCTAGATTCAATTTGTTAGAATTTGTTGAAAAATTTACATCTATGTTCATAACGGATATTGACCTGTAGTTTGCTTTTTTGTAATGCCATTGTTTTATTTTGGTATTAGCATAGGTAATTCTAGTCTTAGAGAACGAGTGGGGAAGTATTTTCTTCTCTTTGGATTTCTGAAATTGTTTGTGAAGAATTTGTATTATTTTATCCTTATGTATTTGATTGTATTTACCCATGAAACTGTCTGGCCCCGAAGTTTTGTTAGTTAGCTTTAGTAATTTTTATCTTTTGAGGGATTGGTTTATTTTATCTAAATTGTTGAGTTTATTGGTATAAACCAGTATATGATATTCTTTTAATATTCTATACTCTTAGAATATTTAATGAAGTCACCTCTTTTATTCCTAAACTTGGTTATCTGTGTATTCTTCTTTTCTTGATCACTCTATCTAGACGTTTGTCAGTTTTATTGTTCTCTATAAACTGTGTTCTTATTTCATTGATAACATTATTTTGACAGGTGTGAGATGATATCTTAATGTAGATTTGACTTACATTTCTCTGATGATAAATGATATGGAGCATCTTTTCATATACTTTTTGGCCACCTATATGTCTTTGCAAAAATGTCTATTCAGGTCTTCTCATTTTTAATCAAATTATTTGTTATCTTTTCTTCTGCTTACTTAATTTCTATTTTCATCTTTTTTTCTTCTTCCTAGTTTCATAGTTTTAAATGTTTCATTATGTTCTAACTTGAATTGTTTCTAATGGGAAATCAGCTGTCATTTTGCCTTTGCTTTGCTGAATATACTATATTTTGCCCATTCTGGCTGCTTTGAAAAGTTTTTCTTTTATCACCAATTTTAAGCAATCTGATAGTTACATGCCATGATGTAATTTTTGTCATTTGTGTGTGTGTGTGTGTTTGGAATTCAGTGAGATTCTTGGATTTGTGGATTTGTTACTTTTCATAAAGGTTTTAAGACTGCAGACATTCCTTCAAGTATTTTCCTACCCCTTCATTCCTCTTCTGTTTTGTTGACTCCACTTGCATGTAAATAAGACTTTTTGAAGTTCCTTATATCACTGATACTTTTTTCCATTTTCCTGCCATCTTTTTTCTTTCTGGTTTTATTTTGCATATTTTTCATCACTACTCTTTCCTGTTGCCTTGTCTAATGTTCTGTTAATCACATCCAGTGTATTTTTTTAATCTTATGTGCTATAGTTTTAATCTCTTAGAAGTCAATTTTAGTTTGTTTCTATATTTACAATATTCTACAGTCTACTCAGGTTCAATCTTCTAGCTTTTCAAACATTTGGAACAGTTGTAATATTTTAAAAATATTTTAAATATTTTCACTTCAGGTTTAATATTGATTTTTTTCAACTCATTATGGGTCTTGTTGTCTTAATGCTCAGAACACTTATATGATTTTTTAATATAAGTTAATTTTCTAAAAATCAAATAGCAATCTATTAAAGTATATTTTTCTATAGCAATGACTTCTGAAGACTTTTTCCTCTATAACAAAATCATATGTTCAGTTTCCTTTCTTAAGGATGTAGTTAATCTAATTAAAGTATATTGATTATCTTTATACTATATATTATTATTGTTACTAATTGAAATTTAATGTAGTAATGCTTTATTATTTTGATGAAATATAGTAGAAAATTATATTTAATTTTAAAATATTTCTATCCTCAAATTGCATCTTTTGTCTCCACAGTAGAATTTGGGGTCAGATAATAAGCAATTATAAAGAAACAAGCCAATTCCCTGATAAAAATTTGATTTATACTTCCAAAATCAATTAGAAATAGTAAAGACTCTGTTCATGTGCTTTTTGATGTTCATAATTGTCACTTCAGTCATTATTGATTTGATTGACAAGATTAATGTTCAGTCAAGTCTGACTGTTACCATTGATAGCATCTAAGAATCTCAGGATCATGATGTGTTTAAATATCATATAGATCTATTATCAACACAGATGTTGGTTCTATGCTGTATGCATTATATAGATTAGTTTAAATGCTTTGGAGGAAATAATAAACTTTCCTGGTGTCATTTTTTTTTAAATTTTACATGCTCTAACAGATGAACTACCTGATTCCTTGACCAAAGCCTTTTTTTTCCTTTTCTTGGAAAATTTTAGACTTACTAAGAATATATATTAAAGATAATTTTTGTCATCATTATTTCATTAAAATTTCCTGTACTAAAAAAATTTATGACTTCCTGATGTATATCAGTATGTTTCCTAAAATTCTGGGAAGCATAGATGAATGGGATACTGTTTCTACAATTAAATTCCTATGTATAATTTAAATTTCTTCATTTGTTTTTGCATTTCTTGTGTCTGGCCCTTGCTCAGAAGATCACAGATTTCATTAATTTTATGAACTTTAAACTATAAACAGTCCCCAATTTAAGATGGTTTGATTCTGATCTTTTTTATCCTACCATGGTGCATAAGCAATATACATTCAATAGAAACTGTATTTCAAATTTTGAATTTTGATATTTTCCTGGGATAGCAATATGTGGGAGGATACTCTCTTGTGATGCTGGGCAGTGTCACTGTACTGTATCTCCCAGCCAACCATATGGTAAGGGTAAACAACTGATATCTTTAAAACCATTCTGTATCCATACCGTCATGCTATGTTTCACTTTCAATATGCTATTCAATAAATTATATGAGATAGTCAACATTTTATTATAAAATAGGCTTTGTGTTAGATGATTTTGCCCAATTGGAAGCTAATGTGTTTTTAACATATTTAAGGTAAACTATGCTAAGCTATGATGTTTGGTGGGTTAGGTGTAATAAATGAATTTTTGGTTCATGATATATTTTCAACTTAAATTGGTTTATCAGAATGTAACCCCACTGTAAATTGAGAATGATCTGTAGTCTTTTAATAGCATGTCTCATGGATCATTCTATTTTCCAGAGAGAAAATATACTCAAGGTGTTCTGCTTTTCTCTTATTTAGATAATTTCTGCATAGGCCTTTTTTGCTGTTTTTCCTTTTAGTTGAATTTGTTTCTTTAGAGCAATAGTTCAAAATGTAATTCAAAGATCCTAGTAGTCCTCAAAACTCTTCCTATAGGTCTCCAAGAGCAAACTACGTCTTTGTTCATAGTGACTCTTGAACAGTACAAGGGTTAAGGGCACTGGTCCCCTTGCTCTTCAAAGTCTATATATAACTTTTGACTCCCCAAAAGCTTTACTAATTATCTACTCTTGACCAGAAGCCTTCTTGATAACATAAGCAGTCAACTAACACATATTATGCATGTTATATGTAGTGTATATTGTATTCTTAAAATAAAGCAAGCTAGAGAAAATAAAATATTAAGAAATCATAAAGGAGGAGATCCTGGGTGGCTCAGTTGGTTAAGCATCTGCTTTCAGTTCAGGTCATGATCCTGGGGTCCTTGGACTGAGCTCTGTATCAGACTCCCTGTCTAACTTCTCTTCGAGGAGCCTGGTTCTCCCGTTCCCTGTCTCCCCATGCTCTCTCTTGTGCTCTGTCTCTCTAATAAATAAATAAAGTCTTAAAAAATTATAAAGGTGAAAAATACATTTACAGCAGTATGCTGTATTTTTCATTGAAAAAAAATCTGTGTATAAGTGGATAAAGACAGTTCAGACATATGTTATTCCAAGATCAACTGTATTTGTCTTTTTGCTTCAATTTTTCACTATGTAGGGTGTGATGTTGCAACAGATTGTATACTCTTTCAGATATGAGAATCCAGTTTTCTTTTATTAAGTCACATGTTAAAGAATTATGAGAAAAATAAAACAATGAGAAAATGTAAAAACAATTCTACTATCCCTGTAATATTTTTATTTGCTTGGAAAATAGAACTATTTTTCATAAAGATTCTGTTATTTATGTGAACAGGTAATGGATTGATTATTCTTCTAAAATGAATTTATGAATATTTTTAAAAATTCTATTTTCACTTCTAGTATGGTAAATACATTCTACCTAGATGTAGATCTAGGACTGTGCTAGAACTGGTTTGCACAGGCTTGTGAGAGTTGATATCACGATCAAAGGATTTCGGAGTTCTTAAGACCAAAAAGTTTG
The DNA here is from genome assembly GCF_022355385.1 of Mustela nigripes. Taxonomy (NCBI): domain Eukaryota; kingdom Metazoa; phylum Chordata; class Mammalia; order Carnivora; family Mustelidae; genus Mustela; species Mustela nigripes. Next base: position 42,207,590 of record NC_081561.1, on the reverse strand, counting down.
GAAACCATGGCTCCATTGAACCCTTTAATACATTGCTACCTAAAATCAGTTTTGGGGAAAAAAATGTTTTAGTAAAAAAAAATCCGATTTCCAACTTTCATACCTCTTTAACAATGTTGTAAAAGTTATAGAGTACAAGCATGCACTGTTCCTGATTGCGCTTCAATTTCTTTATATGGGATTGATCAGATACTGGGGAAATTTGACAATTAAAACTGTGGCTCTTTCAATAAAAGTTTTAGGTCCTAAATTCTTGATAGAACAAAAAAAAACTAAAAACCATAAAACTATTAAGATACCACTTTTTTTTTTTTAAAGGGAGACTATCTTATTTAACATTTTCAAAGAATATAGAGATTGTATTTTGTTTGTTCCAATACAATGGTATGCTCTCAGTGCATTATGTTAGTTTGGCAGAGTGCTCCACTAGAAATTAGAGAACTGTAAGTCTTAGTTGTGGTCCCATTGCCTACTGGAAATTTGAACTATTTGATGTTTAGTAGTTAAATGCTCTTGTCCAATTTATATTCACTGGTTGAAAGGTAGGATAATTATATCAGTACTGTCCAAATTATAGAGCTATTTTAAATGTCAAATGAGAAGACTAACATTAAAATACTCTCTATATAGAAGAGCTCTCAGCAAATATAAAATAAACAAGCATATATATAATAATATTATAGAAACATAATGGAATAATAGAACTTATATAAATGTACCTTTAAAGATCTATGAAAACAATACTATTCATAGCTGTTTATTACTACATGTAAGGACACTTTTTATTAACATAAAATTAATAGTATATTCAGCACGAAACACCTCTTTTTTCCTTTGTAAATAAAATATGAAATTCTGAATATTTCCTATTTTGGTTACAAAATACTAAAATGTGAGTGATTATACAGCTCTCTATCTGCAGGTATTAACAGAAAATAATTTATGGACATAAAATAGTTCATATGTAATTTATACATTTATAAACTTACTATAAAATAATTTTTTCATTACAAAAGTAGTCAAAGAGTTAAGATAAAATTGCAATCAAATTGTCCTATTGTACATTTTAATAACTAGTTTTTAAATATTCTATATTTAAATGGACATATAGACATAAGGTTTGAAATATTCTTTGAAACTAATTCAATTTTATTATCATAAACTAGCACAGTGGAAAATAGGGGAAGTGGAAAATTGTAGATTCAGGTAATATTTGTTGAATTCAGGAATGGATCTGGTTATACTAACATATTTTTAAAATGAATATTTTGAAGTATGGAAACTATATTTTTAGGATGCCAAATAAACACGCATTTTGAAATGGTAAGCTAAGGTTTACAACACTTTCCATAATAAACCTCATTTTTCATGGGATGACAGGGGAGGAAATTGAAATCTGCTGCTCATTTTATAGCTGAGCAAACTTCTAAGAGGTAAACTTATTCATGTATTTCATGTGATTCTCTTTATAAATAACTTCTTTGGGACTTACAGGATTTAGTAATTTGTATCAATGAATATGCATCCTTTATGAAGTGATTTTATTTTATTGTGTTCCACTTAAATATTGCTTAACTTTAAACTCCGTTTTTCTTCTGTGTTTGTGTTATGGCTCATTCAGGTGATTTTTCTAGTCTTGGACAAATCATTAAAATGTCACCAAAATTATAGTTCCAAATATTTATTATTAAGCATCAAACACACAACTTTCCTTTGTTTCATAAACATATCACATTATGACAAACTATGTATTGATAATCTTTTTACCCTAGCCTTCTATCTTTTTTTTATTTTTATATGAGAACTAACTATTTTAATTTAAAATGTCTTGGAAGAGTGACTATCGGGTGGCTCCATAGGTTAAGTATCTGCCTTCAGCTCAGGTCATGTTCCCAGAGTCCTGAGATCAAGTCCTTCTTTGGGCTTCTTGTGCACCAGGAAGACTTCTTCTCCCTCTGCCTGCTGCTCCTTCTGCTTGTGCTTTCACTCTCTCTTTGACAAAAAAAAAATGTCTTGGGGAAAGAAGGAAAAAATGTTTTGGAATCCAAATGATATAGAATCCCATTATATAAGTCAAAGTAATTCCTTAGAAACAGTTTCAATATAACACAACTATATATACAAAATATATATTCATATACAGATATGAATATATACTAAAATCAAATTTATATTAAAATTATAAAAAATTATTTACTTGCTTACTTGTTTTTACTACCAATTTTCAAAAACAACTGTTTTCCTAAATCTGGTCTTTTATTTTTTTAAGATTTTTAAAAATTTATTTGGCAGAGAGAGAGACACACACCAAGAGTCAGAACACAAGCAGGGAGAGTGGGAGTGCTAAGTGAGAGTGCTAAGCAGGGGGCCCGACCTGGGGCTCCATCCCTGGAGCCTGGGATCATGGCTGGAGCTGAAGGCAGATGCTTAATGACTGAGCAACCCAGGCACCTCAAATCTAGTCTTTAATGTAATATTATAGCATTATTATCTTTTACTAGTGGTATTTATTTATTTATTTATTTATTTATTTTTAAAGATTTCATTTATTTATTTGATAGAGAGAGACAGGGAGAGAGGGAACACAAGCAAGGGGAGTGGGAGAGGGAGAAGCAGACTCCCCAGTGAGCAAGGATCCTGATGTGGGGCTTGATCCCAAGACCCTGGGATCATGATCAGAGCTGAAGGCAGAGGCTTAATGACTGGGCCACCTGGGTACTCCACTTACTGGTGATATTTAAATTATTATTATTATTATTATTTTACATTAGGAAAATCACTGGTGAGACTAATACAAGTGAAGCACAACTTATTTGTCATACATGGTTTGCATTTCATGAGTCAAATTTTAATTTTCATTCTATTAATTGATTTATACTATCACAAGTAAATCTTATAGTAGTCGAAAACATTTACTTGAATCAGATTACAGCAGCATTTGTCTCCCAACATACTTGTTATTTTTATTACAGTTTTACAGTCATCATTATTTATACTACATTGATTGCAGCCTCTGTCCTGCCATATTATTGCTGTCAATTACTCCTACACTTCAGTTTACTAATTAGTCTATTCAACCCATTCATCTCTTTCTCACCATCCTGTCCAATTGCTATTTTGTGGAGTGCACATTAATGATCTGTATCCATTATAGATTGCACATCACAGTATTATTTTTTGTACTTGCTAATCTTGCTGCTGACTAAAGGACATAAACAAATTTATTAAAAATTATTGATCATTAATTTATCTAGTTTTTTTTAAAGATTTTATTTATTTATTGGACAGAGAGATCACAAGTAGGCAGAGAGGCAGGCAGAGAGAGAGGAGGAAGCAGGCTCCCCGCTGAGCAGAGAGCCCGATGCGGGGCTCGATCCCAGCACCCTGGGATCATGACCTGAGCTGAAGGCAGAGGCTTTAACCCACTGAGCCATTCAGGCCCCTTATCTAGTTTTTCTAACACAAATTTATCTGATAGTGTAAAATGCCTGTAATTCTTCATTTGAGTTTGTTTCATTATTTTTCAAGTGTTTGTTGGAAAGTAGAGTCCCTAATGGATTTGTGTCTGTGTGTGTACATATAGGTTCAGATCCAGACTCCTTTAGTTTCTAAGTTTATGATCTTGGACAAATTAACCAATAAACTACAGCCCCTCTTTCTAACTCAAGAATGCCACTTCTTTGAGTCTATTGAAGTGATATAATATGCTAAAGCTTTATACTATCCAGGTTGGCAAATTTCAAGTTCAAAATATGCTATTAATTATTTTTATAAGTAGTGAAAACAACACAAATTTTTTTTGTTCATATGGTAAAATATAATGCCTTTAGCTCTTGTTAAGTGATGTTAAAAGATTTTTTGATAAAACATCTAAGGAAAATTTATACCTTTTTTTTCTAAGTTAGATAACAGTACAAATCAAGTTAATAAGCTTAATCTTTATGTATTCATTAATTTATTAACTTCAAAAACAGTTATTGGATTTCTGCCATATGTCAGATATACTCTGTACTGTGAAGACAAAGACATCATTAGGGCCCTAAGAAGTCTGCTGGGAGGAGAACGTGGGTGGCTCATTCAGTTAAGTATCCAACTTTTGGTTTAGGCTTAGGTCCTGATCTCAGGGTTGTGAGATTGAGCCCTATGACCAACTACACACTCAGTGAGGATGCAGATATTTTGTTTTCCTTTTAGAAAATTCTGATTCAATTGCAAGGAATTATACTTTTTTTTTTTAATGTGCATCATCTCTTTCGTTGGAGGCTAGTATTTATTAAGTTTACATTTCAGTTTGAAGGAACCCATGTTAAAATATAACTACCATTTGGTGTAACAGGTTAGCCTCTAATAATGTCCCAAAATTTTAATTATTTGAAATACTAGAGTTTTTACTAAAGTTAAAGTTTACTAGAGTTATTACAAAAACTTAAAAACCCAATAGCAAAGATTAATTAACACCCATGTACTCATCATTCATTTCAACAATTATCAACTCAAACCAATCTTTTGAATCTTACTTCATCTTCTTTTCTCTGTATATCTTTGAACAAATCTTAAATATAATTTCATTACATTTCAGCTTTTATCTGAAAATGACTTATTTATTGTAACATAACCATAATTCCATTATCATTTTTTAAAAAATAATAATTTCATTGGTGCCTGGGTGGCTTAGTTGGTTAAGCAACTGTGTTAGGTTCGGGTCATGATCCTGGAGTCCTGGGATTGAGTCCCACATTAGGCTCCCTGCTCAGCAGGGAGTCTGCCTCTCCCTCTGACCCTCTCCTTTCTCATGCTCTCTCACTCACGTAAATAAATAAAATCTTTTTAAAAATTAAAAAAAAAATTATTATTATTAAATTGTATTAAACATTCTAAATATTGGTCAATGTTACATTGGTGATTTTTTTTAATCATAACCCAAATAAGATTTGTATATTACAATTGGTTGGTAAATATTTTCAAATTCCCCTAAATTTATGTCTCCATCTCTTTCTCTCTCTTTCTCTCTTTTTTTTTTGACTCTTTGTTATTTATTTATTGATGAAGCTTAGTTTTTTGGTTTTTTGTTTTTTTTTCCTATGGAATTTGTCAAAGTCTGGATTTGGAAATTGTATCCCCATGGTGCAGTTCTCTTGTTCTGTTTTCATTTTATTTCTTGTAAACTAGCAGTTGAAGGCAGAAAACTAATTAAGATTAGATTCCTTCTTAGAGAAAAAAGAGGTAAAACTACTTCATAGGTGTTGATTTCTTCCATCAGGAAGCAAATTATCATTTTGATATCTCTATTGTGATGTCAGCAGTCCTTTATGTTCATTGGCTGGATCCATTAATTCATTTCAGGTTACAAAATAGTGGCATTCAAATTATATTATTGCTTCTTAATTTATTAGCTAAGATTATTCTATACAGAAAAAACTTCCTCTCATTAAATATTTGCATATCCGGTTATACAGGTTTTATAGGAAACACAGGATATATGTTTGATTGTTTTCCTTTATTTACTTTTTCTTAAAAAGTTTGTTCACTTGCATATTTTAAAATTATTAAAATAGATTTTAATTCTTTAAAGATTTATTTATTTTGAGAGAGAGAGAGAGAGAGTATGAATGGGGGAAGAGACAGAGGGAGAGAATCTTCCAGCAGACTTCCTCCCTGAGTGTGGCGCTCCATCCCACTACCCATGATGAGGTCATGCCCCAAACTAAAACCTAGAGTCAGATGCTTAACTGGTTGAGCCACCCAGGCATTCCTAGATTTTAATTTTTTAAAAAAATACCATTTTGAACTCACTTATGCAGATTTGCTATATTTTACTAGACTTCAGTGACTTCAGTTATGATCCCTATTTATGTCCCTGACAGGTATAGTTCTTGAGATGCAGATATTTAGATGGGGTTTGAGATGCAAATTGTTCTTTAGGAAGCAACACTTCTGAAAGAAAGTGGGAGAAAGTTTAGGTGGAAGGAGAAGTAATCTGCAATGTAGGCACATCAAAACTTGCTCAATGCAATTGGAAATTTTGAAGCAATTATTGCCTGGCAGAGTTGTCCCACATCATGGCAAACAGGTTGAGCTTGTGTATCCTCATCTCATGCTGACACATTATGCATGCTGCTCTAGGAAAGCATGATGTGACCTTGGACAAGGCATATCTATGCTGCTAAGGAAAACTCTAAAAGAGCTGACTGCTAGAGACTGTTAACTATACTGCTTGAAGTTGGGCAGCAAGTCCTTCCTTGAAGGAAGATATAGACAGTCAACCCATAATGTATATTTATTATTGAACCACTATCTCTAAATTTAAATTCTTTGCTAATTGTTTTTTTGAGGAATTGGAGGGAAAAAAATTTTGTTTCCTTAAATCCAGATTATCTCAGAAAGAGTTCCAGTAATAAAAAATTAACAAGAGGATGCATTAAAGATCTAGGGACAGAAATATCCTTTGGTAAGTATATTTTATAATTCCTTTGTTTCTCTATTTCTCTATTACTATATATATAGATCTAAATATACAGAGAGATATAGATACTCTATATTTCTACTACTATGGTAAGGAATTTTAACTGTTTAATTTCACAGATAACATACCCCCTATATTCTTTTTACTAGGGGCTACTATAATTTCTCTTTATCCGAAATTTCAGAAGTATGGTACACATATATTGAAGGACTTTGTTATACTATTTATCTCTTTGGAACATGCATTTGTCCTGTTACCTTTTATATGAATGTCTATACCTTAAATATTCTTTTTTTATTATTATTTTTAAGTAATCTCTCCACCCAGTGTGGGGGTTGGACTCACAACCCTTAGATCAAGAGTCACATGATACACCAACTGAGCAAGCCAGGTGCCCCTGTACTTTATAGATTTCTAAGAAGTACTATTTCCTGGACAGTCACAACCACACATCCCTGAAATCCAATCATGTAACATTGCACAGTGCCATAAAAGTTGGTCTCAATGTTTTCCATACTAGTTACCTTAAAAGTCAGCAAAACAGAGGATACAAAAGATACCACAGTTCAGTTAAATTAAGGATAACCATCAAACATATATCCAATGTACTCCCATAGTTTACTGTACTTTTCTGACTTTGTATATTTGTATAAATAAAAGCCAATGGTGGTATCAAATTTTTATGGAAGGATAACAACATATAACAATATGCTTCAGTTCTACAACATAATGATTCAATATTTGTGTATATTGCAGAATGATCACCACAATAAATCTAGTAAATATTCATACCACACATCAACTGTGGTATTTATTTTTTACATTTTTTCTATACTATTATTCACTCACAAAAATTATACATATACACATATGTGCAAACATACACAGACACTATCACATACATAAACACTCCTTTTAACACTTCAGATACTGTGGAACAGTATCAGAAACCATAATAGATACACTATCAGATCAGATACTATGAAACTATTAACACTAAAACATTTACAAAGAAAAAAAAAAAAAAAACTAAGCTAAACTAAAACATTTCTTAGATTCCTCTGCTCCTGGAGCACTGAAGAACAATTAAATTGTGGTAATTAGCTATACTTTAAGGAGATTTGGGGGACAAAAGACTGCTTTGGCTTTTTCCAATCCTACTGACATCCATAGCCCCTTTCTTTTTTCCCCTGAAAGAATATTTTAATGTTATGGCGTCACTTCTATAAAGATCAAGATGATATTGTGGTAGTTTTAGTACATTTCTATACCCTAGATTTTTCTTGAAGTCATCAATGCTCAGGGTAGACTTCTGTTTTCCTGGCTTCCTCACTGTGTGGTATGATTGGGAGTCAAAACTCAGCCCAAAGTCTACTCCTTAAAGCTTCTAAATCTCACTTGCTAAAGTAGCTAAAATGATTTGTAACTTCCACAACTGATGAGCAAATTGTTGTAAAGAAAATAAATAAACAAACTTCTAAGAACACAGTGCATATTATATTACAGAACACACCTATTATATAGAAACCAAGGCACTAAAAAGTACAGTATTAGAAAACTAATTACAGACATTGGTTATCAAGGATTTTAAAGTTTTCTAAACTTCTCTCCTTGAGCTCTACCCTCCATTTGAATGTGTTCCCTTTCTAGTTCTGATTTTTATTCTTCTAGTTTTATATCAAGTTTTATATTTTCGTAGATGTATTATTTATTTATTTTTTGCTGAAACTTTTTTTTTTTATTTTAATTCCAGTATAGTTAAACACAGTGTTACATTAGTTTCAGGTGTTAATAGTGATGGTGATCCAACAGTTCCATACATCCCCCAGTGCTCATTCAACAAGTGCATTCCTGGGGCGCCTGGGTGGCTCAGTGGGTTAAGTCGCTACCTTCGGCTCAGGTCATGATCTCAGGGTCCTGGGATCGAGTCCTGAATCAGGATCTCCACTCAGCGGGGAGCCTGCTTCCTCCTCTTTCTCTCTCTGCCTGCCTCTCTGCCTACTTGTGATCTCTCTGTCAAATAAATAAATAAAATCTTAAAAAAAAAAAAAACAAAAAACAAAAAAAATAAGTGCATTCCTCAATCTCCATCACTGATTTCGCCCATCCCTTCACCCACCTCTCCTCTGGTAACTGTCAGTTTGTCCTCTAACGTTAAGAGTCTGATTCTTGGTTTGCCTCTGTCCCTCTTTCTTTTCCCTTGTACTTGATTGTTTTGTTTCTTGAATTCCACATGAGTGAAATCATATGGTATTTGTCTTTCTCTGACTTATTTCACTTAGCATTATACTCTCCAGCTCCATCTATATTGTTGCAAATGGCAACATTTCATTCTTTTTTATGGCTGAATAATATTCCCCTGTGTGTGTGTGTGTGTGTGTGTGTGTGTGTGTGTGTGTTTCCTTTATATATGACACTTAGGCTACTTCCATAATTTAGCTATTGTAGATAATGTTCCTATAAACATTGAGGGAGATGTATTCCTTTGAATTAGTGTTTTTGTATTTGGAGGTAGATACCCCATAGTGTGATTACTGGATTGTAAGGTAGTTCTATTTTTAACTTCTTGAGGAAACTTCATACTGTATCCCACAGTGGCTGCACTAGTTTCCCTTCTCACCAACAGTGCATGAGAGTTCCTTTTCCTTCACATCCTTGCCAACATCTTTTTTTTGTTGTGTTGCTGATTTTAGCCATTCTGACAGGCGTGAGGTAATATCTCATTGTGGTTTTGATTTGCATTTCCCTGATGATGAATGATGTTGAGATTCTTTTCATATGTCTGTTGGCCATCTGTATGTCTTTGCAGAAATATCTGTTCATGTCTTCTGCCCATTTTTAAATAGGATTATTTGTTTTTTGGGTGTTGACTTGCATCGGATCTTCATATATTTTGGATACTAAGCCTTTATCAGATATACCATTTGCAAATATCTTCTCCCATTTGACATGTTGCCTTTCAGTTTTGTTGATTGTTTCCTTTGCTGTGCAGAAGCTTTTTATTTTGATGTAGTCTCAATACTTAATTTTTGAAGTTATTTCCCTTGCCATATGGCTGATGTCAGAGACATTACTGCCTGTGCTCTTTTCTAGGATTTTTAAAGGTTTTAGGTCTCACATTTAGGTATTTAATCCAGCTTGAGTTTATTTTCTGTGTATGGTATAATAGAAAATTTCAAAAGACCAATTACCAACAAGGAGATTGAATTAAAAACTCCAAACAAAAGTCCAGAACCAAATGGCTTCACAGGATAATTGTACCAAACATTTCAAGAAGCTAGTAACTATTCTATTCAAACTTTTACAAAAAATAGAAGAGGGAGAAAAATTTCTTGATTCACTCTGCAAGGCAAGTATCACCTTGACAGGGAAACCAGGTAAGGTCACCACAAAACAAACAAACAGAAAGAACTACAACCCAATATTCCAAATGAACATAGTTGCAAAAATCCTCAACAAAAGACTTGCAAGCTGAATTCAACAATACATTTAAAAAATCATTCACCACAATCATGTGGGATTTATTCCTAAGATCCAGGTATAGTTCAGTATTCTCAAATCAATCGATGTGATATATCACATCAATAAGAGAGAGAATAAAATCCATCTGACAAAGTACAACATCCATTCATGATAAAGGCCCTCAACAAAGTAGGTGTTTTGGTTTTTTTTTCTTAATTTTTGCTAGTGATAGTCCAATTTTTAAAATTTAGTCATAGGAAATTTTTGTGTTAAACCTTAAATTCTCAAAGGCATGGAGGTATATAACCATTTAGTTAGTTTTGTGCCATTAAAGTTATACAAAATCAACCAAAATATTTCCAAATTAATACACAAAATTAGGCAAAGAATATGTAAATACTATAGTTTTGAAACCACTCCAAAAACGTCCATAGTATATAGAGAAAACTGCCATCCCTTCTATTTATTCTACTCTTTCTCCATTACCTATATGATTCATCTACTAAGCCCCATTAACGCATCTTATAGATAAGGAAGGGAAGTCCCTAATGGACAAGGGCAGGAATGAAAGTGGATTGCTGCTGAAGTGAGAAAGAAAGAAAGAAAAAGAAAGAAAGAAAGAAAGAAAGAAAGAAAGAAAGAAAGAAAGAAAGACACACAATAGATATGAAATCACATAAAGGAAAGGAAATGATAGTGTTAATGTGCTATATCCCAAGGAGGATTTTTAACTCAACTTTAAGGATCTGAGGACTAGAAAGAGAAATGAAATAGACACACACATTTTGATACCATGCAAGGGACTTTTGGCACTTCAGTCATGAGAAATAGTACCTTTCAAAAAAGATATCTACAATTTAGTATGGAAAATAGTATTTGACATACTATTTGAACACTTGCAGAGTTAAATGGGTTATATAGAGTATGAACACAGATATTCTGAAAATGATAAAAGAAATAAATACAAATATTAAAGAGAAATGTATGGTGTCTGTCATGGCTTCATTTTTTTCCTTTTGTCTGGGCATTTATCCATCTATTTCTCTTTGTTATCAGACTATCATTATATAATGTAGTGGTAAAATGCTTTTCTACTTCTTTTTTTTAATTTTTCCTTTTTTTTTTCCCCTCAGAGATTTGAAATTATCCTTTACTAAAATAAACTAACTTGGATTAAGGAATATTTCTGAACTTTAAAAAATTTCTTTAGTTGAAACAAACAAACAAAAATGCTGATTTCTCTTTTTCTTCTTATACTCTTCACTCTCATTTTTTTTCACCCCTTAGGAATGTGGGGAAACAATAACAGCAAAACAAAAACTTTCCTTCCTTTTGAAAGACAGTTTGGCTCTCCTTCCCATTGAGCTCTGGGAGGAAAGCTCAGTCTCCTCCCAATCCCCACCTACAACATGACTTTCTTCTCACTACATTTGAATACAGAAACCTGTAAAACACAGAGTCTTCTTTTGCCAACCACATGCATTAATTTTTATATCCTTTGATTGAAAGGACTTAATGGAAAGATAAACTTCCATGAATTGACTAATATTTTAAATGATCTAACACACCTTACATATAACAGCATTAGCATGTACCTAAAAACAAAGCAAAAGAAACTTTGCTTTGATACATGATCATCAACCATCTAGCATTCACTATATAGAACCACAGAAGATTTCTGACAAAGGAATATTTTAGATCTATTTTCTAAGTAAGAATGGAGGAAAATAAATGCATAATTATTGCACTGGGCCATTTTTACTACCTACTGCATTTACTGTTTTGGTAGCTGTTTTTAATTACTAATTTTCTAAACTTCACTAAATGATAAGCTAAACAACAATGTCAGATTTAGAGAATATCCAGCTTCCCTTGTAATCCTCAGTGGAATTTAATATATGGCTGTATGTGTCCTAAAACTGGTTGCTCTAAACTAAAAATGTCAGGGAAGCTCTGGTTTTTGGAATGTTGGAAGCCAATGGGACAAAGAGTGGCATTTGCTAACACAAAAGAGAGCATAAACAAAGTTCAGTGACTGCTAAACAGTAGGATACTTCTCTCTCTAAAGGAATGGCAAAGAGGCACACAAAACCTCTTCTCCACAAGAGAATAGCACACGTCAGGGGCAGAAAGATGGAATCCCTGAGCCACATGGGCAAAGCACCAAAGAGTAGAAATCATTATGGATACAGTAAACTTATGTCCAACATATATGCCAAAACAATAAAGGAATGACAATAATTATGCTTCAGATTTAGATAGATTTCTGTATTCATAAATTGAGAATAAGAGTTGCATAGACTAAAAAATTTCTTCAATAGATATGAAATCACAGATTCAAAAAGCAATCCAGTGAGTCCTTTCTATTGCAGCCTGCCTGAAACTTGGAAGAATATGGGGATTATCAGGGAGACATACGGAGGTAAGAATAAGTTTAGAATCACTCTATTCCCTCTTAAAAATTCCTTAGGCAAGGTTATCTGCTTTTGTCCAGTAAAATCTGGAAGAAAATAGCTTATAGTATTTATAGTGTTATACATACATATGTATTTGTTCCATATACATGGAACAATTTTATATATTTTCAATTAATACAATATTGATTTAATAACAACATTTTATATTTACATCCCATTTTGGAAAAGTAAATGTACTTAATTTAATTCAAATATGACTCATGGTCACCTAAAAAAAACTTTTCATAAGATGGTTCCTTACAAGAATTATTACTATCTGAGTATACTAATATATACTTTGATAAAAAACATAGCAGAAGGCATTGGGTCAAATATAGTTTGTAACATGGGTTTAATGAGTCAGTGGCTGAATGAATGAAAAAAAAAGACGAGAAAACATAATTTGGCACAATAAAAAAATCATTGCATTGATTTCATTTATTCTTTGAGGAATATTTGAATTCACAGTTATTAACCTTAAAAAAATCACCCTCAATATTTCTTCCAAGGTAAAATGAACATTTTAATAATAAATGTAAAAGTCATAATTGTTCAAAGGAAACTCTGGCTTAAAAAAAATACTGTTAAAGAGAAGTACTTGGGATGCCTGAGTGGCTCGGTTGGTTAAGGGTCTGCCTTCTACTCGGGTCATGATCCCAGGATCCTGGGATGGAGTCCTGAGTCGGGCTTCTTGCTCAGCAGGGAGCCTGTTTCTCCCTCTCTCTGCCTCTCTCTTGCTTGTGCTTGTTCTCTTTCTTTCTCTCTCTCTGACAAATAAATGGATAAAGTCTTTAAAAAAACAATAAAAAGTTTCTTACCTTTAAAAAGAAAAGAAGAAGAAGAAGAAGAAATACTTGTGGTCGCCTGGGTGACTCGGTCACTTAGGCCTCCAACTCTTCTTTTTGGCTCACGTCATGATCTCAGGGTCATGGGATCAAGTCCCATGTCAGGCTCTACAGTATTCAGAATGGAGCCTGCTTGTCCCTCTCTCTCTGTTCCTTCTCCTTTCTTTCTCAAATAAATAAAAAAAAAAAATCTTTAAACAAAAAAGATGCATTTAGGCCATGTCTCTACTGTTAGATGATTTTGTAGAAACACTTATTTTGCATATATAAAAGATACCATTGGATATTCATCCTTTCAAATGGAGGTGTAATAGTCTATTGTATATATGGACCACATCTTCTTAAACCATTCATCTGTTGAAGGGCATCTTGGTTCTTTCCAGTTTGGCAATTGTGGCCATTGTTGCTATGAACATTGGGGTACATATGACCCTTCTTTTCACTACATTTGTATCTTTGGGGTAAATACCCAGTAGTGCAATGGCACGGTCAAAGGGTAACTCTATTTTCAATTTCTTAAGGAATCTCCACACTATTTTCCAAAGTGGTTGCACCAACTTGCATTCCCACTAACAGTGTAAGAGAGTTCCCCTTTCTCCACATCGTGTCCAACACTTTTTGTTTGCTATCTATGAATACCCAACTTTTGTATCAACATGGACAAGCCTGGAGGAGATTATGCTGAGTGAAATAAGTCAAGCAGAGAGAATCAATTATCTTATGGTTTCACTTACTTGTGGAGCATAAGAAATAACATGGAGGATATTAGGAGTAGGAAAGGAAAAGTAAATTGGGGTAAATTGGAGGGGGAGACAAAGTATGAGAGACTGTGGACTCAGAAACAAACGGTTTTGGAGGGGAGGGGAATAGGGAGATAGGTGAGTCTGGTGGTGGGTATTAAGGAGGGCACATATTGCATGGAGCACTGGGTGTGGTACATAAGCAATGAATCTTAGAACACTGAAAAAATAAAATAAAAATACAATTGGAGACAGAAATTTCTACCTCTTTTTTTCCTTAACATACCGATTAATAATTTTTTTGGTCTGTAATTGAACCATTTGTTAAAAATATAAACATCCTATATCTTCTATTTTTCAACAATAAATGATTGATTTTTAAGTGGATGGAAATTTGCTACTAAATTATATCATAACTTTTCCATTATTGGTAGATATTATTGAAAGATAATTGTAAATGTCTATTATGACATTTATAGCAAACAGGCCATTTCTTTCATATGGCCTTTATATTGTTCTCAACCATGACATCTATTGAAACCATGTACTTAAACCAACTCAATAGACATTATTTTTCTTACTATAATTATTACTTATTATAATTATTACTATAATTTTCTTACTATAATTATTATTCCAACTACAGATATTTTCTAATATAAGCAAATTGGATTATTCCAACTACAAATATTTTCTAATATAAGCAAAGACAGGAATCTTGAATTATAAAATAAGAAAATACATTTACTATTTATAATATTCTCTTCATTTAGTTTTTAGGCATGTTGTACAATGTGTATAATGTTTGTGTACGTATTATAGAATTATATAAATAAACATATATTTGGATTCATGCTAGAAAATGAATTTATTGATGGGGTAAGTAACCAAAAACTTTGGTGATTACAGGACTAATATGTAACCTAAGTCTTTTTAGGAGTCAAATTTATGTAAGTTGTGTGTTAATTCCTATACAGTGAAAAAGTGGGATGTTTTCAACAACCAAATATCCTAAGTACCTTTGATAAACTAATTAAGGAAACAGAATAGGAGGTCAAATAAAATGCTTCAAGGACACTGTGTTAGCCAGCCTGAAGCAATGGGATATCAGGGCAGACAGCTGGGAAACAATGGTAGCTGACAGTACCAGCTGGCATTTAACAACCAGGAAAAGAATGGTTTATACATTCTAAGGAGCAAACAAACTGAAAGTATTAACATGGAGAGCAAATGAAAGGCATGTAGGTAAGGCCTGGCCTTTGATGCAGTCTCCCTGATTCAGTTTTTGGTCTTTAAACTCAGTTTAAATAAGAAACCTGTAACGTATACTAATAGTTTTAATTTAACTTGCAGTAAGAGAAGAGTTTTCAATAGCTTCTTAGAAATATTGTCTAATAGCAGTAAAAATACAAATTAAATAAAACATTCCTTTGTTCCCTTTATATAAAAATACAGATTATTTCCTATAGTAGCAAATTCAATATTGTTTTATAGAAATCCATTTTGATTTAAAAAAATCAGTAGCGGGGGCTCCTGGGTGGCTCAGTTGGTTAAGCCGCTGCCTTCGACTCAGGTCATGGTCTCAGAGTCCTGGGATCAAGCCCCGCATCTCAGGCTCTCTGCTCAGCAGGGAACCTGCTTCCTCCTCTCTCTCTGCCTGCCTCTCTGCCTACTTGTGATCTCTATCTGTCAAATAAATAAATAAATCTTTAAAAAAATAAAATCAGTAACTATCAAATAGTTTCAACAACTATTTGTCATCTCTTTTATCTGATGGTGCATAGTTTGTGGAGAAAATACTTGAGGTGTTCTCAGTCCCAGGTATGGATTATCTAAAAAGAAACATGATTTTATTACAATATGAAATAATAGAGATAATGCTAAATGCTAAACTTTCTAATCTCAATAGATTTCAAAAAGAAGGTTTATGTATTGTGCAGGCAAGAGTCCGGTGTGGGTATTCCTTGTTGGATGGTTCTCCTCCAGGTTGTTAAAAATATAAACATCCTATATCTTCTATATGGGAACACAGATTGCTGCCATTTGGGGTTTACAATATTCGACACATATCTCCAAATATTACTCAGGGAAGAGTAATCTAATCCATTAAGTCAGAAAGAAGTGAAAAAACAAATGGAGAAATGTGTTTGAGAATGTTTCTGGGATAGTCTTGAAATGGAGTTCACTCTTTCTAGCCACACTTCTCCAGCTAGAAATCAACAATTTTATCATATCTAACTTAAGGTAACTGGAACATGTCTACATTATGCACAGGCAAAAAAAGCCCAAAACAAAACAAAACAAAACAAAACTTGTCTCCCATTTAGCTCTCTATTCTTCATATTTTTAGAATTTCTTATTTCAAACAGATTTATTTTCCTATAATTTATTACATATTTTGATTCTTACTAAATAGATAAATTAGTGGTAAGGACTGAAGATCCTGGGTTTTCTTATCCAGTAAGTCTTAATTTAATTTTTAATATTTGAATTGATGTGTTCTGCTATTTTAACCACAGACTTAATTGTTTTTACTCCATGAACTTCTTTGTTTTTGCAAACTTGTAAAATATATCTTAATCATCTTAAAATTTGTATTTCTTACATAACTTTTTATATTGAAACAATACATATGGTCTTGGATTTTTACAAACCTAAAAAGTTCTCGTATTAGTCTACTTGAACTGGTTATCAAAATACCACAGACCAAGGTTTACACAACAGAAATTTATCTTGTCAGTAATGGAGGATAGACATCTATGACCAAGTTTCTAGCCAATTCAGTTTCTGATGATAGTTCTCTTGCTGGCTTTAGATGGCTTCTTTCTTCCTGTGTCCTCACATGACCTTTCCTATGTAAATAAAAAGCATTAAAAGAGAGGGAGAAAGAGAGGGTTGGGGGCATTCTGGTGTCTCTTCTTATAAAGACACTGGTCCTAATGGATAAAGGCCCTCCTTCATTTAACTTTAATTACTTCCCTGTTCCAAATGCCAGTCCCACTCACTGGGAGCTAGGGCTTCAACACATGAATTTGGGGAAACAATCAATCATTCCATAACAGTCCTAAATTCATATAAAGTAAACTTCTAAAATACCTACATATATTCTTATTTTTCTTAAAATGAACTTAAATGGGAAACCATTTTATATATCATAGTGTGAATTACTGGATGTCTTAAAATGAGCAAAACACATTATGGTCTTGATAACTTTATAAGGTTTACCTTAACTATTGGAATTATTTTATTACATCTTAATAATTTTCTATATTTAAAAATGTGTAAAAATGTATAAATTACTTCCTCATTTCTCTAGAATCACCAATGCACTATTTCTAGTGAAAAAGGAATTATTGTTGTTTTATTTTCAAATTTCTTTTAAAATGTACATTTCCTTTTCTGCTTTTGGAAAAATAAAGTGCTTGAAAAGAATAGGCAAATATTATATTCATTGATTTTTGTACTATAGTCACCACACCTTGCTTAATCTTTTAGAAGATGTATTATCTCATTTTAAAATTGGTGTTTTGCTTACATGGTCTCTGATGCACTACCAACTCTTAAAGTACTGGTTAAGGGCAGGACTTTTTGTACCATAGTACCATATCCCACCAATACTAAAATTAAAATAAATAATTTATCAGAGAAATACTTTAAGAAGGTATGTATAATGATGATAAGGAAACTTGTTAAAATACTTCAATTTAATATTAAGTCTCTAATTAAGCTTCTGAAGGTTTCGAGTTTCATGCTAATTCATTGGCCAGTATCTTTTTCTGCAAGCAGGAGATGCATGTCTTCCAAACAGGTTAGAGACAGAGCTAATAGAAGAGACAGGACATGGTTGCATGTTATTATCCAAGGAGTACTTTCTCAAAACATTCTGATAGACCATGTCCACGACAGAAATTCACCTTTTGTTTTTCCTCAAAAAATTAGAGTAAGGGTTTTTCTTTTTTTCTCACCAGTAGTCCCCTTTCCTCCAAAAGTAACAATTACCTAATTCTTTATGGAAATAAAATTGGGGCACCTGAGTGGCTTGGCTGGTTAAGTCTCTCATTCTTGATTCTGGCTCAGTTCATGATTTCAGGGTCCTGAGATGGAGCCTTGCATCAGGCTGCATCAGTCTGCTTGGGATCCTTTCGCTCTCCCTCTGCCCTGCATCCCCTCTAAAATAAATAAATAAATAAATAAATAAATAAATAAATAAATAATTCTTTTAAAAAATAAAGAAAAGAAATAAAACTAATACCTGCAATTTGTATAAAATTACCTTTCTCGTGTAAATGGTAAACTCCAAGGTAAGAAAATCATCAGAGCTTATAGGTAAATGAAACTTTGATGTAAAATATTAGTTAAACTAAATCACAGTAAAACTATTGATGATTAACAGAAATATACTGTATAAGTTAAATTATTTAGTTTTCCAGTCTGAATTAAAAAAAAATAAAAGCGAAGAAACTTTAAAATAATTTCTTTGTGAAGTAATACCTGGTTTAGTTGGAATCATTTAACCACTAAACCAAAGCTTTGAACAATTAAAAGACTTTTCCCATGAGTAGTCTGAACAATGACCCTAACTCTTTCTTCCATGTGACTGTGAGAGGGAAAAAAAAAAAAAAAAAAAAAGAATAAAGAGAAGAAAAGAAAAGATAAAAAAGAACAAAAGGTTTTATATTGTGATGGATATTTCCTGTTGCCAAATTGGCTGCCTGGGGAAATAGATGGGAGTATATTGCTTTTAACTAGAATGGATTTCTGTCTATTTTTAGGTGATTTTAGGTTAATGAGAGCTTGTTCTCTACAGCAGTAACCATACAAGCTTTTGAGGTAAATGTGATGGTCGCCTGTGAGCATTTAAGCAGTTTTACCAACTGATCATTGAGGGGTTTAGCAGCTTTTGTTGGGTTTGTTGTGATTGTTATGGATAGTGATATAGAGACTTTTGAATTTTTAGAAAACTATTAATAAATCAGGATCCACATTACAGTGTTTGTGTGTGTTAATTATGTCTTCAGGGATATAAAAGCACCAGAGAAATTTAACTATGTGGTTGAAGACAGAACTCTGCTCTTAGATCTTTATCCAGGACTATGCTGCTATATTCTGATCTTTAGAAAGGAGAAAGAAAAATACATATGGTAAATTAAAAAATGGTTATTTCTGTTCTATAGAATATCCTATAGCCTGTACATATCTATTATACTAAGGAGTAATCTTTGGTATGTCAATAGGCATATGTCAAAAATAGAATACTCGAATAAATAAGTTACCTGATAATTTTGTATATAACAATATGAATTCTGCGTCCTAAATCTAACTTTTTTTACATAATTTCACTATCTAATTAAAAAGGAAATGATGATGGTGCTATCTGTACCACATCCAAAGATGTAATTTTTCCCCTACAAAGCCTTAATTAGCTGTCCTACACATTTACCTACATAGACTGTCCCTTTAGACAGAATAACATTGGATTTTTAAAATGTCGGTTAGCATCAGGTTATGAACGGTGGTTGATTTAAGCCAACTGAAGCCTTTATTTTCAAATATAATCAATAAGACTGAATCAGAAACAAAGGGTCATTTTAATAATATAGTAAGTATAATGATATATAAAATTAGAAAGGAGTTCCATTTAATCCTAAAAAAGTAACTAATCACATGAATTTAGATAAGTCTTTTAACATTTTAAATGATATTTAAAATGCTTAAAATTCTGTTATCTATTTTTTTATTGATTGTTGCCATTACTGCTTTTATTATCATGATCTTTTATCATCATCTTCATCATCATGGTCACTATCAAATATTTTACTGTGCTCTTTCTGTGAAATTAGAAAAGAGACAGGTTCTTTGTGTATGGTAAGTCATGAATTGTTCCAACCACCTTTCAAATGTGTTAATGATATTGGTGCAATACTAATACTACTTGGAGTTCTAAAGAAAGGCAACATGTCAAAATTAAATTTAGGGTTTTTGTTTCTTTATGAGATTTTATCTCTGTCAGTGCCTTCAGCAGTCTCCTTATTCCTTTTGACTTTCCTATGCCACAGCTTACTTTGTAAAATTTTGACCACATATCTTATCTGACTAAATTGTCCACAGAAAAACTTTAAGGTCCAGGGGCACCTGGGTAGCTCAGTTGGGTAAGTGTCTGACTCTCTATTTCAAGATCTCAGAGTTATGAGATCCAGCCCACCTTGGGCTTGGAGCCTGCTTAAGATTCTCTCTCTCCCTCTCCCCTTCTCTACCCTGCTTACTTGCTCTCTCTCTCTCAAATAAATAAATACATATTCCAAAAAAAAGGTAAAGCTTTAAGGTCTAGTTTTTAGTCTTTCATTACTTCTCTAGTTGTTGTGTAATCTTGGGCAAATAATTAATATTGCCAAGCTTTGGTTTCCTCATTATTAAAATGCTATCTGCTCTGTACCACTCATAGCAGCCACGGTTCCTTCTCTTGCTTCCCATTGGAGAGACTGGATTGCTAGGATGAAATTGAAGGAACTGTGAGGATATCTTTGCCTTCAGTTTTACTCTTATACCTTCTCAAGAATTTTAGCTTTCTCCTTATCTAGCTAATGCTCTATGTCAACCTCATTTTGATGTTTAAGCATGAAAAAAAAAATCCCTAAAATTCAAAAACAATATAAATTCTTTATTGACTAGGTGCCTTACAGAGGATGCAACTATGATTGCTTCTTGGTTGTACTAATGAAGTGAGTAGTGAGTGAAATGATGCATATAAAATATATATATAGAAATTGTAAATTTTAAAAAATTATAAATTAAAATGACTAGTGAAGGACAGAATGTATATATTAATAAAGTCATTATGTATGATTTATTGATAAATTAATCTTTATCTAATATTTATTATACATTATCTATGTTATGTATTGATAACTTGGAGGATGTAGATTCCTTAGCTGAGCTTAGATACGATACATTAAAGTTTGTTTGTTTTTTTTAAATTTGTGTCCAAATTCCAGTTAGTTAGCATACAGTGTAATACTGGTTTCTAGTGTACAATACAGTGATTCAACACTTCCATGCAACACCCAGTGTTCATCCTAACAATTGCACTCCTTAATCCCCTCACCTATTTATTGTTTTGAAGATTTTTTTTTATTTATTGAGATTTGCTGCATGTTTGTTGAGTTCTTAGAAAACACAAGTTCTCAGCAAATGCAAGGCTGCGGAGGGAGGATCAGTTGATCAATGATGCAGGTTATAAAGTATCCATTTAGAAGTCAAATTATCACTCTTCGCAGATGATATGATACTATATGTGGAAAACCCAAAAGAATGCACTCCAAAACTGCTAGAACTTATACAGGAATTCAGTAAAGTGTCAGGATATAAAATCAATGCACAGAAATCAGTTGCATTTCTCTACACCAACAGCAAGACAGAAGAAAGA
>NC_081561.1:42117627-42185801 GCF_022355385.1 Mustela nigripes | reverse complement strand
TGGGGAGGGTATGTGCTTTGGTGAGTGCTGTGAAGTGTGTAAACCTGGTGATTCACAGACCTGTACCCCTGGGGATAAAAATATATGTTTATAAAAATAAAAAATTAAAAAAAAAAAAAGTATCCATTTAGTTAAAAAAAAAACAGTCATGCGAAGCTTATACTGAGAAAGAGCTTTCTAACTGCAGAAGTTATTTTATTTCACTGTAAAGTAGTAAAATCACATTTGCTTTACAAAAAGAATTTATTTATTTGAGAGAGAGAAAGAGAGAGAGAATGAGTGAGCAGGGGGAGGAGTAGAGGGAGAAAGACAAGCAGACCCCATGCAGAGTGTAGAGCCTGATTTGGGATCCATTTCATGACCCCAAGATCATGACCTAAGCTGAAATCAAGAGTTGGACCCTTAACCAACTGAACCACCCAGACATCCTCCACCCCCGCCCCATTTCAAGTCTGCTTCCTCTCTGGTAACCATTAGTTTGTTTTCTATAGTTAAGAGTCTATTTCTGGGTTTGCCTTTGTCTCCTTCTTTTTTTTTTCTTTGATCATTTATTTTGTTTCTTAAATTGTATCAGATAAGTGAAATCATATGGTATTTGTCTTTCTCTGACTGATTTATGTCACTTAGCATAATACTCTCTAGCTCCATCCATGTCATTGCAACTGGCAAGATTTAATTCTTTTTGATAACTGAGTAGTAATATTCCATCTTCTTTATCTATTTATCCATCAATGGGCACCTGCATTGTTTCCATAATTTGGGTATTGCAGATAGCACTATAAACACTGTGGTGCATGTATGCATTTAAATAAGTATTTTTGTATTTTTGGGTTAAGTACCTAGTAGTGCAATTTCTGGATGGCAGGATGGTTCTATTATTAACTTTTTGAGGAAACTCCACACTGTTTTCTACAGTGGCTGCACGGGTTTGCATTTTCACCAACAGTGCAAGAGGGTTCCCCTTTCTCCACATGCTTACAAACAGCTGTTGTTTCTTGTGTTACTAATTTTGGTCATTCTAACCTTAAAGTTTTGATCAGTTTGATTCCATTTGGGTAAATTTTGCAAGTTGACTAAAATTATAAATTTATTTAATATTAGAAGTAATATGAACATTTAAGGGTGTCTGGATGGCTCAGTCAGTTAAGGATACTGCTCTTGATTTCAGCTCAGCTCATGATCTTAGGGTCATAAGATGGAGCCCCCGGCAGGCTCCATGTTCAGCAGGGAATCTGCTTGAGGTTCTGTCTCCCTTTTCCTCTGCCCATTCCCCCACTTTCACATGCTCTCTTTCTCTCTAAAATAAATAAATCTTTGAATAAGTAGTAATATAAGTATTTTGAGAAACTACTTCAAGAACATAATGGAGAAAAAGAAAAGAAAAAGACCATAATGTACATGAGTCAAAAATCCAGATATTTAGAGAAGTCTGGAAAATTCAAGTAAAAGCATGGTAGGGGTTTAGATTTTATCAAAGGAGCTCAGACACAAAAGGTAGCTAATGGCATTATTTGCATGCCATGTCCATCTTGCAAGAAGACACAATTCTTATATACTTGTGCTTATACTATTTTATATTGTCACCAACAGTGTCAGGGTTCTAATTTTCTCCAAAATTTTAACCTATTTTTTTAATTAGGTTATGTGTTTCTTTGCTGTTGGGTTGTAGCTGTTCTTTGTGTGTTTTGCATATTAATTTGGTCTTAGTTTGGGCTACTATAACAGAATAGAGTAGATTAGGTGGTTTATAAACAACAGAAATTTACTTCTCACAGTTCTGGAGGCAGGAAGTCCAATATCAGATTGATAGGATGATCTGGTTCTGGTGAACTATGGATTATATAATGCCCTCTTCTCATTATATCTTCCCATGGAGACTGCAGAAAGAGGCAAGCTCTCTGTGGACTCTTAAAAGCATCAAATCCATTAATAAGGGCTCCCTCTTCATGAACTCATCTAATTCTAATTACCTCTTAAAGGCCCCACCTCCTAGTACCATCATATCAGGGATTGGTTTTCAACATACAAATTTTGTGGGGATATATTCAATTTGTGACAAATCCGTTACAAGATATATGGTTTGTAATGATTTTTTTCTCATTCTGTAAGTTATTTTTTTCACTCCAATGATTATTTGCTTTGCTGTGCAGAAACCTTTTAGTGTAAAGGAGTCCTACTTGTCTAATTTTTCTTTTTGTGCCTGATTTTGGTGTCCTATCCAAGAAATCATTGCCAAGTCCAATGTCATGAATCTTGTCACCTGTTTTCCTGTAAGAGTTTCACAGTTCCAGATCTTGCATTGAAATATTTAATTCATTTTTAAGTTGACTTTTTGTATGATGTAATAAAAAGGTTCTCATTTCATTCTTTTGCCTGTGGGTATCTAGTTTTCCCAACACCACTTGTTGAAGGGACTATACTTTTCCTGTTGTCTTCTTAGTTCCTTTTTAAGAAGTCAATTGACTGTATGTGTGGGGGTTTATTTTTAGGTTCTCTAGTCTGCCCTGTTGGTCTATATGTCTGTTTTTATACCAGTACCTTACAGTTTTAATTACAATGACTATTTTGAAATCAAGAAATGTGATGCCTCCAGCTTTGTTATTCTTTCTTAAGATTGCTCTGCCTACTTGTAATCTCTCTCTGTCAAATAAATAAATAAAATCTTTTAAAAAAACTTTAAGATTGCCTTGGCTATTTGAGATCTTTTGTGATTCCATATTAATTTTAGGATTTTTTTTCTATTTTTGTAAAATAAATGTTTTGGGGATTTTGATAGGGATTACATTGACTCAGTAGATTTTTTTGGGTAATATAGACATTTTAACAAACTTAAGTCTTCCAGTCCATACATATGGAGTGTCTTTTCATTTATTTTTGTCATTAATTTCTTTTTCCAATGATTAGTTGTTGTCATTATGTAAGTCTTTCATTTCCTTGGTTAAATTTATTACTGAGTATTTTATTCTTTGTGATGCTATTGTAAATGATTTTTTCCTAATTTCCTTCTCAGAGAGGGCATTATTAGTATACACAAATATGACTGATTTTATGTTTTTGTATCATACCACTTTACTGTATTTGTCTATTAGTTTTAATGGCTTTTCTTCCTATGTCTAAGTTAATCTTAGATTGAGAAAATACCCAGGGTGGGATAGGTTTTAATTTTGTCTGATTATATTTTTTCAGAATTGATTTTCTTAAGAAAGGACAAGATATTTCTGTTTTCTAAATTGTATTATTTTCTGAAACTGGTTGTGTTTGGCTGATTAATACAACTGGGCTTCCACCTCAGTAATCTAATTGAATTTCAGATCTGAATCATAGCTGAGTTAGTTCTAAATCAGAGCTCTTTTTATTACAATGCTAATACACAGACTAAATCTTTACAATCCCCACTTCACTGATTTCAGTCCTGTTCTACATGGATAAGCATTGTACAAACAATACATGGTGATCTGTCTGAAACGAAGGCCTGCCATTGTCTGGAAAGTGCTTTTTAAATATCCTATCTATTGAACATGAAAGTTGTATTTGAATGTCAACACCGAATCCACTGGCTACCCCTTCCTCTAATGCACATACCTAAATTTCAGCATTTCTAAAACCTGAGTCCCAACACCACAGTTTCCTTCCCTATCCAGGTATTGCTGCTTCCCAATTTGCTCTGTATTTGGGTTTGAATGCCCATGTTCAATACGTATAAGATGAATCTTTTTCATAGTTAACTTTCATATTGTATGTATATTTATTACATATATAAATTTTAAAATAGTACATCAGAGGAATCAACAGAATTTTAATGTGACTGAAATATATATATATATATATATATATATATATATAGTAGGATAGATACTCTTTAATAGTTTTTGAAAAAATAATTAATGGGCAAAAAGAACAGCAGTTTTTGAAAACCATAGCAATTTTTAAAAGTCTTGCTACATTATATGGTGCAAAGGATATTTATTCTTGCTGTGAGAAGGCAACTTATTAAGATTAGGAAATAGCATTTATAGTTAGAAAAGGAAATTTCACTTGAGTAGCTGTCCTTAAACATTTTGACCATAACCATCAAATCATATTTAATAAGTGTTGAACATATGGCATTATACAGTGGTTTAAATGGAATCACTGTTTTATATGTCTATTCTGTCAATAGTCATTTTTTTCCCAAATGCTCTGTGTAAAACACTAGGCTAGATGCTAGGGTCCTAAGACAAATAGGATTAAATATGTAAGACCAGTTATTATCTAAGTTTACCCATAACACCATTCAAAAATATAAGCTCAAAACTGAAACATAAAGTACTTTGGGGAATGGGAAGAAAAAGAACTCATTTCCAACCCTAGGATCAGGAAAGGCTCTGTGCAGGACAAGACACTGAAGACACCTTGAGAAATAGATCAGATTTGAATATACAGAGATCATAGGAAGTTATGAGGATTGGCCTTAATAAGAAGAGATAAGAAAAGACAGTAAATGTAAGGTAAGAATATTAAAAATAATTCATTTTCGCAGAAGCAGGAGATAAAAGTTATTATATATATATATATATATATATAGCACTGGTAAAATAGTCTCACACTATTCCATGGAAAACTTTATGTGCTGTTCCATAGATCATTTTTTGTAAAAGCAATAATCATAATCCTTGAGGGTTTTTTTTCTATATTTTTCATCATAAGTCCACAAGTGGCAAATTATTCAAATTCTTGGATATGTTCTTTCATTTACAGTTCTGTTTTGTTTTGTTAACTTCTCCCCTCAGTGCTAACCTTCCCTGGTTCTGCTTTTTAGTTTGTCAAAGCTTATGTGTGATTCCCTGGGTGGAAATAAACGTATCTCTCTCAGTTCTGGCTATGGCAAGAAGAAATTTAAAGTGAGGAAAATACATATAGTAAAGGTAACTATTTATTTGGTGTGTGTTCCTTGGGTAAGGAAGGTAAAAGAGAGAATAATCTTTCCAGTAGCACTTTTCCAGGAAACCAGGAATATGCATGTGCATTAGTGAAGTTTCAAATGCATAGTTTCCTAATCCCTCATCATGCAAAGAGGTCTGGTTATGCAGAGATCATAGATTGACAGTTGTGACCCTATTACAGCCTAGGTAGAGACACCAGGAATTCCAGAGGCTCCTAGCAGGCAATGAACATATTATATATAGTTTTAGCTCCCAAGAGGGACCCAATAAAGGGTCAGGGAAAATAAAAGTGATATAGTATGAATGAGTTCAGTGTAATCAGGAGTAGAAATAATGGAGTGATAAGTATATAACATAATATTGCTAAAGAGAAATGCATAGGTATAAGACAATGTATAAAACCAAGAGTGAGTGATCTTATAAGAATTTATAATCAGGATAAGCATAATTCTAGTAGTATAACAAAATAACTAAATATTGAATGCATACAACAACTTAAAATAATGATGAGGGTGAGAATATGTAATCAAAGAAGCAATTTGCAATGTCCTTGCTTTTCTGCCTTTTTTCCATTTTCTCCAGGTAGAGAAATATTAAATTTAGATGAGTCTTAAAATCAAATCCACACAGTTAAAGCATATCAGTAATTAGTCAATTATAGTAAACTTAGTAAATATAGTTTAAAAAAATAATTCTGGTAAAGGATGAAATTAGGAGTAATATTACCTTAGATTTCCATAGTATACACCAAATTTATATATAGTGTTCACAGATTTCTTAGTTTTATTAAAATCATTTATGATATTTATTTGTTCTCACAAGTACATAAAGAAAACAAGAGATACTATCATTCTTATTTTTTAGATGAAATTCAAGAGGCAGAACCAGCACATTAGCATTGACATTTGGGACTTCTATGCTGTCAGTATGCTCATAATCTATGGTTAGATTAGTCTTTAAAAAAAGATTTTCACCTATCCCATGCAACTATTTTTGTATTTCTTAAAGTTAGGAACATCAGTAGAATTTTGATTATGTTAGCATTCCAGGTAATTTTTTTTTTCTTTTAAGATTTTATTTATTTATTTGACACAGGGAGAGATCACAGGTAGGCAGAGACAGGCGGGGGTGGGGTGAGGGGAGCAGGCTCCCCACTGAGCAGAGAACCTGATGTGGGGCTCGATCCCAGGACCCTGAGACCATGACCTGAGCCAAAGGTAAATTTTATAAGCCATTTGACCAGGAACTGAATCAGAAGTAGATAATCAATGCAGAGCTCCTTTGAGAGGGTATACAGATTGAGAAAGTGTTTGAAATAGATTGGTAAAGCATGAGTTGCTTTATTTTACTGGCAGGTTTTAACAGTTCTTTACTCACTGAACTCAGCCTGGATCTTTTGCCATTCTTATGAAACAAAGTAGATGGAGATATTTGTTAACAAAAGGATCTACAATTGTGACCACAATTTTAAGTCATATCTCTCAATATCAGGAATGGGTACACAAACAAGTCACCAAAACAAAAACAAAAACAAAAAATCAAAAAAGGAAAGAAAGAATGAAAAGAAAATCTGTATGAAAATATTTTTCAGTTTATGAATTTTTATACGGAATAATTTATTTTTGGCTTTAAAGTTAGTATTAAAATTACCTGGGAAACTATTTTCAGTATAGTAATGACAAAGTCCATTTGTTTTTATTAAAATAAGCAAATAAAAGTTTCATATGTTTTTTCCTTAAATGTCACCTTCTATAAAAAATACCATATATTTAATTGTAGCTCTTCAAGAAAATAAAAGTTACCTTAAATGTACACATCCATTTTAATATATAGTCCAATTTCAGAAATACTAAAATGTGAGCAAATGAGAATATGAAGAAATAAAATAATTTTCTACAATTATGGTATAGTTTTTAAAAATTTGAATTACCAGCAAGACATAGTTTTATTTTTTGACTCTAAGAATTTGAACTTTGAGGATATACTTTTTTTCTTATTACTTACTTCTACCACTTTTTTCCTCTATAGCCCTCAGAAGATATTTATTCCTTCTCTCTCTTTGTTTCCTCATCTATTATCGCCCTCGACCCCCAAGGATGACAAGAAGCCCCAGTTCAGATGTATCTTCTCTCTCTTTATTTCCGCAAGTCTACACACTTATATACGTTTACATGACCAATCAGCGAGCAGGGTACAGGAGGGAGCGAATCAGGCTGCGCACCTAAACGAACAACTTCGCTAGCAACCAATGCTGTTTACCTCCTCTTTGGGCGTTCTGCTTAGTCTCATGAGGCAACTTTTCTTGACAGCTCTCCAGGTACCATCTTTTAATGGCGGAGGCCGCCCTGGCCAGGGGGCCTGCCTCCGACAATCTGTAAAATGAAAGTCTTAATAATATCTATTTAATTAGGATAGTTTGGGGAATATTAGTTTAATACTTACTGAGTTATGAGAGAAGACAACATATAGTAAGAATCAATTAGTGTTAATTAGCTTCCATTATGAATATCTTTCTTACTATTTTGTTTCAATTATTGTTCAGTTACTGTGTTTTGGGATAAAGAAATCAATATATTAACTAAAATTAGTGATATTAGAGTTTCTTAAATTAATCCAATATTCTAAATTTAACCAAAAAATGTATTCTTTTATGTGTTGAAATTTTTAAATGTGGATTTTTACCAGACTTGACATCTTTTGATTTTAATTCATTTACTCTTTATTTTTTATTTTATTTTATTTTTTTTAGACTGAGGTTTTCTTTGTGCTTGGAAAAATAAGATCTTGCTTCTGGACACCATTCTTCCCTTGTTCTAAAAAAAACAAAGGTCATGAGTTTACCATTTCTTCTCTTTTATCTCTTTTCTTTCAATTCCCAATCCTCACCCCACCCCCCTCCCCGCAAAATGTCTATCTAGTTTTATTACAGAATTGATTCATCTCTATTTTTTGGAAAAATTTCATCTCCTAATAAGCATTAGTACAAAGAAGAGTAGATTATTTCCAATACATTTCAGAGTTAGAACTTTTTATATTTAGTGATGGATTAAATGTCATCTATTAAGTAAAATAGGTGGCTTTTAGAAATTAACCTAAACACCCACATTCTATCCAAAACATTCCCTAAAATTTAGCACTTATTTTTCAGATAGCAGCCACACATTTCATTTTAAAATACAAATCAATCATACCATTACATTTATTAAGTTTGGAAGGGAATTCCTATTATAGTACAATGAAGACAAACTTTTTAAAATTATGAAACAAAACTATCAGATAAAAGTATAAAATACATATAATAAAATGAATGATGATACAATATTACCAGGTCTTAGTTCTGGTGTTAATTAAGCTTAAGATAAAGCTTAAAATGATACTTAGATTCAAATAGTACGTTTGGAAGCTCTTAGGGAGCAGGCAAAGATAACAAAGTATGAGATAAGAAGAAAGGCCAATATGGGGATGCTGGGGATACTCTATTAAGGCTGTTCCTGTAAAACAAAACAAAACAAACAAACACCACCAACAACAAAAACTTAAAAATTATTCCTGTGGATGTCTTTTCAAAAGACAGAAGTGGGACACTTATTTTTTTACCAGACTTTGTTCACATTATCTGAAGATTATCCCTGGGGGAATCAATTTGCCTGAAGTTACCTATTGCTCTTGTCTCCAAGCTTAGTGGACCCCTACTGCTGCAAAGAAAGTCCTGTGGCAGAAATCTGAAATCTGTGAAGAACAATTGAACTAAAACGCTATCTTAGTTCATGCACTCATGGAACTGTTTGATATATTTTTTAAAGATTTTATTTATTGTTTGACAGAGAGAGAGAGATCACAAATAGGCAGAGAGGCAGGCAGAGAGAGAGGGGAAAGCAGGCTCCCCGCTGAGCAGAGAGCCCAATGTGGAGCTCTATCCCAGGACCCTGATATCATGACCTGAGCCGAAGGCAGAGACTTTAACCCACTGAGCCACCCAGGCACCCCTCTTTGTATTATTCTTATTCTTGCAACTTTTCTTTAAGTTTGAAATTATTTGGAAATTAAAAAAAAAAAAAAAACAGGAAAAAACTGTACCTGCTAATCATCTTTATATATACTTTTATAAAATACATACCACAGAGCATCAAAAGCAAAAGCCCTTGAGACTAAGGGTGTCTCCTTCCCCGAACACATAGGATGGGAGGAATCACAACAAAGTGAGGTCTGCCACACTTAAGTTCCAAGTATTTAGGACAGCAAATAAAAAGTAACTTTCTGCTTTAACCCACTGAGCCACTCAGGTGCCCCTGTCTAATACATTAAAGGCCAAAATTACTTGTAGTTAAAAGGAAGAGATGCTGAGTAGCCAGAAACCTCAACCACAATTCATCCCATTTATCACTCGGATTTTTTTGAGCCCCAAATTAAATCTACTCTGTAGGAAATTTTGAAACAGTGCCAGGCACAATGTGTATATTTCATTCCTTGACTACCTTCACCAACTTCCCTTCACCCTCCGCTAATACTTCAGCTGATCTGCATGCTGACCAGAGGGGAGACCCAGACCATCATCCCTGAAAGATCTGAGCCTTTCATTGCATTGTCTCTGTTGTTTGTGGTTGTTGCTACAGATATCCATTTAGGATTATCACAGGCCATGAAGTAAGAGATGCCCCAGTGAAACCTCTGAGTTTAAGAAATATGCTACTCTTTTCTTCTATTCTTTTGCAGAAACCCTATTTCTTCATGGTAATCAGGATCAACTACATTCTCCATTATGGTATTTTCTGGTGCACTGGACTGCTGGACTTTTGACAGGGAAAGTAATCTTTAAGAGAAGTAACTTCTGACAGGAAAAGTGGCAGGACTGCGCGTTGAAGAGGTTTATCTTCAATGCCGTAGAGGTACATACTTCAGAAGATATAGAGTAAACTACTCTATTTTCTATTCTTCAGTACTGAATAGTATTATATAAATAATAAAAGACCAATGTGAAAAAGGCTAAGGAATAGTAACAAGATCAAAGACCCCTGGGATTATATTATGTATGAAAACAAAGCAGTCATCATATTTCTGAAGCAAAGATGGGTAAAAATGTACTACAGTTTTTCCCATATAAAAGTTAATTATTTTTTAACTTCTTTAAACATAGAGATTGAGGGGTGCCTGGGTGGCTCAGTGGGTTATAGCCTCTGCCTGCGGCTCAAGTCGTGATTGGGATTGAGCCCCACATCGGGCTCCCTGCTCAGCAATGAGCGCCCCTGCCTCTCTGCCTACCTTTCTCCCTACTTGTGATCTCTGTCAAATAATTAAAAAAAAAAAAAAAAAAAAAAAAAAAGGATTCACCCTTTTAATGTATGAAATTCAGTTTTTTTTTCTTTTTAGTATAGTCACAAAGTTGATGATCATCACCAGTATCTAATTTCGCAACATTTTTATTACCCCAAAAGGAGCGCTATACCCCTTAGCAGTTTTGTTGTTGTTGTTGTTGTTGTTCTTCGCTGTTCCTCCCTCATTCTATGGCAATCACTAATCTACTTTCTCCATAGGATATTCCATACAAATTGAATCACATTGTATGTGGCTTATTATGACTAACTTCTTTCACTTAGCATAATGTGAGCACATACATACTCCTAAGCATAATTTAGTAAAGAAAAGAAAAGAAAATTTTTATGCCAGAAAATTAAGGATGAAGATGAGTTTTTATTTGGATAAAATGGGAGGGTGGCCAAGATGAAAGTTGTAATGTAAAAGGTCCTTGAAATCAGGAAAAAAGATGCAAATCCATTAAATTTAGAAGTAGATGAAATGAAATAAATTAAGCTGGTGAAATCAAAGGAAAGGTATTCCCATTTCTAAAAATGCAGTGAACCAGCCAGGTGCCCCATGTTTGCTTTCTTTTGTTAGCAGTTTCTAGTATTACTGCTTTCTTTTTTTTTTCCCCAACTTTTTTTGGTAATTTTATTTTACTTTTTCTCAGTGCTCCAAGATTCATTGTGCATTCATGCACCACACCCAGTGCTCCATGCAATAAGTACCATCCTTAACATACACCACCACAGGCTCACCCAACCCCCACCGCCCTCCCTCCACCCCCCTCCCCTCTGTTTGTTTCTCAGAGTCCGCAGTCTCTCACCGTTTGTCTCCCTCTCCAATTTCCCCCAACTCACTTCTCCTCTCCTTCTCCCCATGTCCTCCATGTTATTACTTATACTCCACAAGTAAGTTAAACCATATGATAACTGAGTCTCTTTCCTTGACTTATTTCACTCAGCACAATCTCTTCCAGTCCCGTGTTGATACAAAAGTTGGGTGTTCATCCTTTCTGATGGAGGCATAATGTTCCATGGTATATATGGACCACATCTTCCTTATCCATTCGTCTGTTGAAGGGCATCTTGGTTCTTTCCACAGTCTGGCAATTGTGGCCATTGTTCCTATGAACATTGGGGTACATATGACCCTTCTTTTCACTACATCTGTATCTTTGGGGTAAATATCCAGTAGTGCAATTGCAGGGTCATAGGGTAACTCTATTTTTAATTTCTTAAGGAATCTCCACACTCTTTTCCAAAGTGTTTGCATCAACTTGCATTCCCACCAACAGTGTAAGAGGGTTCCCCTTTCTCCACATACTCTCCAACACATGTTGTTTACTATCTTATTAATTGTGGCCATTCTAACTGGTGTAAGGTAGTATCTCAATGTGGTTTTGATTTAAATTTCCCTGATGGCTAATGATGATGAACATTTTTTCATGTGTCTGTTAGCCATTTGTATCTCTTCTTTTTTTTTTTTTTTAAAGATTTTATTTTTATTTATTCGACAGAGAGAGATCACAAGTAGGCAGAGAGGAAGGCAGAGAGAGAGGAGGAAGCAGGCTCCCTGCTGAGCAGAGAGCCCGATGCGGGACTCGACCCCAGGACCCTGAGATCATGACCTGAGCCGAAGGCAGCGGCTTAACCCACTGAGCCACCCAGGCGCCCCGTATGTCTTCTTTTGAGAAGTGTCTGTTCATGTCTTCTGACCATTTTTTGATGTGATTATCTGTTTTGTGTGTGTTGAGTTTGATTACTGCTATCTTACTGGACAACTTTGTACTATTTCTTTTTTGGGAAATGTGTGTGTGTGTGTGTGTGTGTGTGTGTGCATGTGACCTGTATGTGGTCAATTTCTTAAATATTTTAAGGTATGTTGCCCATTATTACAGTTCTAAAATTTGATACAACAATAGGTATAAGTTACTGGTTTTGGTATTCACTCTCCTTATTTTGTCTTTGTTTAATTAATCTTTCTAGGCCAGAGAGTAGTATGTTTAATCTCATTGCTTTTGTGTTCCTTCTATTTTACCTTGCATCTATATGAAGATGGTGGCTGTGTAATAACCAAGAATGTACTATAAATGTTATGTTTCCCCTATGAATTTTCATCTTCTGAAACATAATTTTTTAAATACTTTTTAAAAAATCAGTTTTAGATTTACAGCAAAATTGAGAGAAAAATACAAAGATTTCCCAGATACTCCCCCTGCTTCCTCCATTAGCAGTATCACTTATCAGAATGAGAATTCTTATGAGGAATGGACCTGCATTGACACATCATAATCACCCAAAGTCCATAGTTTATGTTAGAGTTCACTCTTGGTTTTGTATATTCTATGTGTTTGGACAAATATGTAATGACATATATCCATCATACAAAGTATTTTTCACTGCCCTAAAATTCTTTTGAGCTATGCCTATTCATCTCTCTTCCTACACCCCACCATCCTGAATACACCTATGGCAACCACTGATTATTTTTTTATTGTCTCCATAGGTTTTGCTTTTCTAAATGTCATATATTTGGAATCATACAGCATATGACATTTTCATATTGACTTCTTTCATTTAGTAATATTCATTGAAAGATCCTTTATGCCTTTTCATGACTTGGTAGCTCATTTCTTTGTAATGAGGAATAATATTCCTTTGTCTGTAATGAGGAATAATATTCCTTTGTCTAGCATTTATTTAACCATTCACCTACGAATTGAAGGACATGCGTTGATTCCAACCTCTGGTAATCATGAATAAAGTTGTTACAACATCCATGCACATAGGTTTTTATGCAGACATAAGTTTTCAGCTTCTTTGGGTAAATACAAAGGATTAAAATTATCGGGTCATATAGTAATAGTATTTTTAGTGTTAGAAGCAACCACAAAACTGTCTTCTAAAATGGCTGTACTATTTTGCATTCCCACCAGCAATGTATGAGATTCCCTGTCACTCCACATCTTTGCCAGTCTTTTGTTTGTCACTGTTCTGGATATCTGTCATTCTAATAGGTGTGCAAAAGGTATCTTGTAATTTGCATTTCTCTGATGACATAAGATATGAGCATGTTTTCATATGCTTATTTGCCACCTATATATCTTTTTTGGTGAGGTGTCAGAGTCAGCCTTCCAGAGCCTCTGTTTGTCCTCTCTGTTCTGGCTAATTTTAAAACACCACAAATCAAAACAACTCAAGGCTATATACAAGGTACGCAAACAAATCAAAACAAAGTTATTGAGGAAGGGCCCTGAATGCCATCTTTGTTCTTAATAGGCTGGGAGTAAATGGGAATAATAAACTTCTGTTGGATTTATCTGTTTAGTATTAGATTATGTGTCTGGCCATCCCCATAACCCTGGATCAGTAATCCCTCATTCCTCAAAGGGGTGATCAGTACAATGTTTGTATACTAAACAGCAATGAATGACAATGTGTCTGTTTCTAGAACAAAAGACTGGTGGGTTTACTGTCTAGTATAATGAATATGTCTCTTTACAAGGCAAAGGTTAGACCCATTTGCTTGCAGCTCAGGCTAACAGTCTCAGATTCCTGAATTCAGGGTTCATTGGCTATCATACACAGCTGCCGCATATGTGGAACCAAACCTCTGCGGGGCTTGAGGGCCCGGGAGAATCAGTGTAAAGTTAAGTTTGGGCTGCCTGCTGACTTGTGAATAATAATGTCCTCTGTTACCCAGGGATATCACATCTTCTTCCAGCATGCATGAGACAGGCAAGATAATTTGTTAACTTTCAAGTAGAGTAAAATTGAATTCTTCATATTTCTTGACAACCTTGCTTTTTAAAATTTGCATGTGCTGGTATACTTTTCCCCATCCCTTTGTTTTTAGCCTTCCTCAATAACTTTGTTTTGATTTGTTTGCGTACCTTGTATATAGCCTTGAGTTGTTTTGATTTGTGGTGTTTTAAAATTACTTTAGTAAGTGACTGTATCTATTTATATTTATTGATGTGATTATCATGTTTGGGCTTAGTTCTGTGGTATTATTTTAGATTATATTTACTGTGTAGGTTATAGTATCAGTATGACTCTGGTTTGTTGATTTTTAAAATTACTTTTATATTGCTTTTTTTCATTACTTTCCATTCCCCTTTTCTAGTGATTTCCTTAATAATTATACTTCTTATGATTTTTTTATAGTAATTTATTTCCTTACCTAGGTTTCTCTTTATTTGCTTTAAATGCTAATAATTTATTCCATGTCCCTCTTATTTTCTTAGCATTTTATCAAAAAGCTTCTTCTGCTTCATCCCCCCTTCTCCAATTTATTTCATTGTTTTATTTCTACTTTGGTAGAGCAAAAAATGTTGACATACTATTCTTGCACTTATTTTTACTTTTGATTTAGCTTTAGCTATACAATTAAATATGTCTGATGCTCATTATGAGACCTGCAAAAGTCTCACCAGAGTATTTTATTTGGGTGAAGTTTTCTAGTAGATTTTTCTGGAAGATCTGTGTATATGATATCCTGAATTCTTAAGTTTTTGTAATTCTAGTACAATAATAGCTTTTGTACCTGAGGATAGCTTTACTTGGTATAAAACTCTTGGCTCAAAATTTATTTCCTTGAGATTTTTGAAATTTCAAATTGTTCTCCTGTTGTCTCATTTATATGCTATTTTTGAGAGTTTGGGTGCACTATGGTTTTCTCTTTATTTCAATTTTTTGATCTTTTTGCCCAGATCCAAGAAATTTTGTAAGAATATGTCTTACTATTGGTATTTGCAATCAGGATTTTCAGTTTCAACATGAGTCTGTTTTATTGGTAGATTCAAGTGTTTTATTTATTTCTGAAAATTTATCATGTGATAGTTTAAATACCATTTTTTTTTTTTCTTTTCCAGGGATGTTAACTGTACATATGTTGGAATTTCTTCATTAATCATTTAAATCCACCACTAAACTCTCTAATTTTTATACTTCTTAATTCTAATATTTCTGATATTTTCTTTTTTGGTTTGTGGCTATTTTGTTTCATCAGTACTCTATATTGCATTTTTAGTGGGAACACTTCTCCCTTATGCATTTTGAATTTAATCTCAGTTCTTGGATGAGTTTCTTCTGCGTCCATGCCCTAATTTCTTTTATGAATCTTGTCAATTCCTGTTTTCATATAGTACTGTATCTTGTCCATTCCTACCTTGATATTGAGTCTCTGTTTTTTATTCTGTAAATTAAGTGTTTTGTTTCACTATTGGTCTTCTTAATGATTACTTTTATTTTTAAGATTTATTTAATAATTTTAGAGAGAAAGAAAGAGGGGGGTGGGCAGAAGGAGAGGGAGAGAGAGAGAATCTCAAGCAGAGTCCATGCTGAGCATGGAGCCTGATGTGGGTCTTGACCTCAAATTCTGAGATCATGACCTGAGCCAAAATCAAGAATCTGATGCTCAACTAACTGAGCCACCAGGTGCTCCAATGATTGCTTTTCTAATGAGTATTTTTGTCAGCTGAAATGTTTTTATCTTAATTTTTTTCATTTAGTATCTTCTTATAAACATTGCCTGATATGTCCTCTTTACTGTAAAATGTCATATACTTTCCTTTATCAACAGTAGTTGGTATTGGCAAGTATAATGATGACCATTTCAACTAATAAATTAGTATTTTGGAGAGGGAGGGGTTAGCCTTTTCTTATTTTCTGATTTTCTTTGATTACTTTAAGATTCTTAATTTTCACTAATTTCTTCCTTTTCATCCTTTACCAGCAAGCCTGCAGAGGATGTCATCTCCTCCTCTCCAGTCATCTCCCTTCTGTCTAGAAGATAGTGCTTTTCTTAAAATTACTATTCCTCAGCATTGGTGTTTTAACCACCATATCTCAGACCTGTTTTTAACAATTATCCAGTCAGGGAAATTTTGGGATTATTTTCGTATGTGTTCTGCATTGTTGATCCCACTGGTCTTTCCTCTTTTTTATGAAAACTGCATAAGGCTTTCTGCTCTCGTAATGCCCGTTAAATGGCTCTGCCTTGTTTCCAATGTTTTATTACCTTGAATTGAAGGTAATAATTATTTCTTTCTTCTCTTTAATTTGTAAAAATGGGCAATCGTGGTTCATTTATTCTCCTTTATAATATTTGTGATATTTGTAGGATGTGTGTAGTAACTGAGATTTAGACAAAAAAGAATTCATTATATCATTCTATACTATTTTCTCAAAAAATATATTATCAGAATTGATTTAATGACTTTAAAGAAAACAAACCTAATAGGATAATAATTAGGGAGAAATTAGAGAAAATGATTTAAGAAGCTAATATATTGTGTCCATATTTAGATGAATTTTTGATTCTTTAAAATTCTAAAAGAACTGTTACTGAAAATTATTAATCATCACTGATAGTGATGGAAAATTTTCTCCAAGCATTTTGTACGTTGGCCTAACACTGAAACTCAAAGATTAAAAAATTTAATATAAAAATTTTATAAACCAATGACATAGTAATATGAGTATAAAAATTTCTTAAGTCTAACGGTAGGAAATATACTATAGAAGTATTGTGTTGCAATAGATCTTAGAAAAGCAAGGTTTAATTTAAGAATACAGGAATATGACTGGACTAAGAAATGACATGAATGTATCAAGCAGAAATCAGTATAAACAATTCAGTATGTTTTTAAAAGGTAGTATTCACATGTGGATTTAAGAAACAAAACAGATGAACATAAGATGGAAAAAATAAAAAAAAGAGAGAGTCAAACCATAAAGCAGACTCTTAACTATAGAGAACAACCTGAGGGTTGATAACGGGGAAGTGGCTGGGGGGATGGGATAAATGGGTGACGGGTATTAAGAAGGGCACTTGTGACAAGCACTAAATGTATGTAAGTGACGAATCATCAAATCCTACACCTGAAACAACAACAAACACAAGCAAACAAACAAACAAAAAGAGTAGAAAAAACATATCTGTATCTTTAAGGCTATTAATATTTTTTAAATATTTTATTTTCATCCCTTTGAACTGCCATAACAAAATACCATATTCTGGGTTGTTTATAAACACCAGAAATTTATTTCTCCACAATTCTTGAAATTGACAAGTCCAAGATCATAGTGCCAGAAGATTCAGTGTTTGGTATGGCCCATGACCAAGACAGCACCTTTTCACCAGGTCCTTACAGGGTGGAAGGGACTAGCAAGCTCTATAGAGTCACTTTTATAAGGGTATTAGGCCCATTCATGAGGGTTCAACCATCACTTC
Source organism: Mustela nigripes (assembly GCF_022355385.1). Classification (NCBI taxonomy): domain Eukaryota; kingdom Metazoa; phylum Chordata; class Mammalia; order Carnivora; family Mustelidae; genus Mustela; species Mustela nigripes. The sequence continues at coordinate 42,168,345 of NC_081561.1, read as the reverse complement.
CTAATCCTGTTACCTTTGGCATCAGAATTCTAACATATGACTTTTGCAGGGATGCAAAAATACAGACCAGGGCCACCTATTAACAACTTGAAAATGGAATATTTTCTCAACATCAAAAGTAATACCATGGGAAAAAATTCAACCTCATATTAAAGAATGATTTTTAGTTTCAAGAAATGTTGTAGCTCTCTTAGAAAATCTACTTTCTTAGGATTGTTGAAGCATCATTCTAACCTCTTTTACTATCAAAATTCACTGTAATATAATTAGAATGCTAGAGTATCAATTTCTAATTTTATAATAAATATTGAGGAAAATAAATGCATGTTCCCTGGTGAAGATACACCATCACTAGCATCAAGATAACTCTGAAAATGCAACATAGTTCACAAGGTTTGAGTGAGGGTATTAGGATAGAATTAGACATCATTTTCTTTAAACTCTAGATCATTGTTTATTTTTTGTGGAAAATCAAGAAGCTCAGTCTTTATTCAATAGGTTCCCCCAAGGGAATGGTCATATTTTGTTTCCAAAGTAATCCAGAGTATAAGCAGTAAATTCAGGCATTACCTTCACCAGAAATCTTTCCTGATTCCTAGTCTACTCCTCTGTCCATGACAGATTAAAACTCTCTTCTTGGTTCTGTCAAAGAAAAATTGCACTGGACAAGTTAAACAGGCAAGGAAGACTATTGCAATTGCAATCAAAGAGAAAGATTAAACTCAGTGCTACTGAAACAAAGGATAGGAATGTTTTGGGTGCTGAGGAGAACAGTGGAAAAGTACCAGAGGAAGTTAAGGGGAAGGTAGCTTGGTTAATGCCCTTAGGTCATTTGTGTTATGCTAATTGATGCTTATGGAATTTAGGCTCCTATCCTTCCACAGAGACCAGAAGATAGAAGCATTACTGTTCTTTTTTTTTAATGATTACATTTCAAAGAGATGTCCTTGAGAAAGACATTCCTGTGTTGTAAAATTGGCAAGAGACTGAGAGAAGATTGATACCTGAAAGGATCAGAGAAAGAATTTACAACTGCATGTGTTCTAAAGTAACTTTTGGAAGTTATTTTTGTTCATCTCTCTTTCCCTTCCACTAAACTGTGAGCTTCTTGAGAAAGGTATTTACTGAACTATATAGTATGGTATTTTGTAATATTTTATTCCCTTCTTGCTATTCATCCCCTTTATTCATACCATCTCACACTGATGTTTGGCTGGCTTTATGATTTGTTTTGTTCTATAGAACATTAGCAATTACGACATAAGCTATAGCTTGAAAAGTCTGTATGAACTGGGACTTTCTCTCTTGGTTTTTGGAATATTGATGCTATGAAGTAAAGAGGATGGATTATATATTATATGCAATATATATATACATATATATTTATGTATACATATATATTTATGTATACATATATACTTATATATTTATATTTTCTATATACTTATATATTTATATATAATGTATATATATAATATATGTAGTTTACCTGAAATTAATATAACACTATATTAATTACACTTGAATAAAAAATAAATTTAAAAAACTTATTATAGTTAGCAATGTAGATATATACTAGAAAAACATCTTGATGTAGTCAAAAAATTAACATTGATTATCTCTTCACAGTATTATGTACACACTTTTCTGACTTTCTTTATCTCTACTTTATAATCTTTGTGAAAAAAGCACAATTATTATTCTGTTATTTTAATAAAATTTATATGACCTTGGGGTGCCCAGGTGGCTCAGTTGTTTAAGCATCTGACTTTCGATTTCAGCTAAGGTCATGATCTCAAGGTCATGAGACTGAGCCCCATGTTGGTCTCTGTGCTGGACATGGAGCCTGCTTAAAATTCTCTCTCTCCCTCTCTCCATGCTTCTTCCTCTCCCCACCTCACATGCACACTCTCTCTCTTAAAAAAAAAGAAAAAAGAAAAAAGAAAGGGGCACCTGAGTGGCTCAGTGGATTAAGCAGCTGCCTTCCGCTCAAGCATGATCTCAGGATCCTGGGATTAAGACCCGCATCAGGCTCTCTGCTCAGCAGGGAGACTGCTTCCCCATCTCTCTGCCTACTTGTGATCTCTCCCTCTGTCAAGTAAATAAATAAAATCTTAAAAAAAAAAAAAAAAAGAAAGAAAGAAAGAAAATGTATATGATCTTAAGTTTTTTGAGTAATGAAACTTTTCATCAAACTCAGTTTTTAAAATATGTAGTATTAAATTAAAATTAACTTGAATGATAATTTTATATTTTAAAATACTTGGGTGATTAAAAAATATCTATAGCAGATGCAATCAGTGCTGTAGCAGTCGTGTCTAACTACTTCCATGTATGTCAGCCTGACTTCCAAGAGCCAGCATCTACACCATTTCCATTGATCTGTCCTCAGGATGCTGAATGTGTTTTGGAAACATTCCCAATGTGGTGAAGCCTTAATTACTGAGCAATCAGTAAATGAATGTAAATACACCAGTTTCCTTTACTTCTTGGTTAGTAATACTAAGGCTTGTATTTGTGGCAGTGTTCTCCATATTCCAGTATCGTACTCAACCATTATCACTGCCTTTCATTCCCTGCATTTTGGTTCCTCATGGACTTTGGCATCTCCTATAAATTGCTTGAACTGAATCCTTGATTTCAAGTCTAGTTCTGAGGGTACCCAAACTAACAAAAGGTATTCAAAAATTTTATCAATATGAATAACTTCTCTTTGCCTCAAATTATTACTAGGTGGAATATATAACAAATAAAATAATTTTGTTGTGAATTGCTTCACTAGCATAAAGAAATACATATTTTTCTATTCTAAATAAAATTTTCTTTTTTTCTTTCTGAATAAAATTTTCAGTTGAAGAATAAATAGTTAAAATAATTTAATGAGATATTAGGAATTTTTTATTTTCAGAACTAAAGGAAAATTCTATGCATCAGTTCTATTAGAGTGCCAATTACAGACTAGAATTCTAAAAGATGCTTCTTGAGTAAATGAATGTTAATACAAAAATGGAAGAAAAACATGTAGTTAATGAGCATACATTGTCAGAGACACAGTTACCTTATTTAATATTTGCAGCAGCTTTATAATAAGATATAGGTGAATACTGAGGCTTAACAATGGCTACAGGATTAGATCTTCAGCTGTCTTGAAACTTTAAATTATGTTATATGCTGCTCTACATAAATTGAAATTAGAATGAAACCATGCTGAGAATATTCTACTATATATTTATAAAATTCATATTCTAGTTATCTAAATATGTCTATATATGTAAACACAAAAATTGTAGAAAAATTATATATGAAAATTTATAGAAATATAACATAAAACATATTTGCTTTTATATGAGCTAGTTTTTCAAACACTACTTATAAGTTTTTCAAACTGTAATGCCTAAAAATGCCTTCATTCAAAGAAATTATCCTTAGACATCTAATATTTTAATTACTTCTTTATACACTATAAATTATAAATGCAAAATCACTACTTTTTCATTGTTGTTATATCCAGAAGTAAACTTTTTACCCATGTAACATTTTAGATGGTTTTATAACAAAGTAGAGTTTATTTCAGTTATAAAATAGGAATAACAGGTACTATCAAAACATTTTATATACTTGCTTGACATAAAAGCTCTATTCCATGAATAAAACTTCAATTTTTCTCCAAACATTAAAATAGTGGAGAATTTTTAGAATGATATTTCCAAGGCTTAAGAAAGCATGATGTTTTACTAGAAAAACAGAGGTAAAAGTTATCAATTACTAAATGGAAAAAAGAAGTGCAAAGATTTTTTTTTTTTTTAATTCTATCAACTTAGGGAATATTAAAAGGTGACATCAGTATGACTACCACATTGAATTACAGAACTACAGCTAAAATGTTACTCTGATGTTTAAATTGATTTAAAAAAAACACATATATTAGACATATTATGCAATTTGAGCTAAACTATAGCATATCCTTTCCCTTAAACATGGCTATTTTTTCTGCTTTAATGGAGGATTTTTATGAGTCTTGTGATTAAGCACCTAATATTAATTCAAATTATAAAACATGGCTCTTCAGATCCCCTGTTGGAAATGTAAAAATCGTGTGCCTTAAGTTTGAGCACTTTATCCATTACTACAAAAACTGCTATTGTTGATTAGTTTATAATTTTAAAATAGCTATATAATTTAGCAACTCCTGATTCTGGAAAATTTTGGTTTCTTTTGAGAACTTTTGTTAAGTAAGACAACTTAAAAAAGAATTTTAAAGAATTTTAGAAGAATTTTTTTAAAATAAAGAAACAACCACTCAAGCAAACTAAATAAAATCATAACATAGAATCAACTGGATTTATAGCTCATAAAAACATAAAGCCAGGTATTAATGTGATTGGGGGTGGATGGAAGCTTAGCCACTATAGCACCACCTTGCATCTTATGTAAGTTTTCCTTTATTCTAGTGGACAAGGACACTGAGGACCCTAATTTTCCATTTAATACTTCCAATCCCTATACAATTTCTGTCCCCTTTTTCATGCCACTCATAGCCCTCCATTTCTCAAGGCAATGTATTTAAGGAATTTAGGGTCTTGTGACAGTGATGATTCTTTAGATTGTATTGTTTGATCCAAAGATATGCACTTTATTGCACAAGCAAGAGTAACTGTGTGCTGTAGCCCCAAGGTTTAATTTAAGATGATATTTCAAATCTAGGTCATTTTAACTTTAAATATTTGAGAAATAGAAATCTCTTTACACCAAAGTCTTTCTTTTGATAAGTGTATTTATACTCTCTGTCATATCCCTCAGTCCTTCAGTGAGTTTCTGCTAATATGATTGTAATCAGTCTCTGTAACATTGTGAATGTGCATTGTATGGGGACTACTTCTTAATTTTTTTGTTGTTGTCAGTGTTCTGTAACAAAAAAGGGGTGAGGAATATACAAATTCTTCATTAAGTTTCTTTCTCTTAAAAATTGATTAGACTCTAGCTTAGAGTATAGAGTATGCACACAAACACATTCATTACACACACAATACAAAGTGTGTTCTCAAAATCATAAAAGATGTTTACATTTGAATAAAAGCATTCTTATTAAATGACAAATTTAACTCTGAGTTTACACACTTTGAATTTTAATTCTGGAGGGTACTCAGTAAATTTGGAAACTGAATTTTTCCCTTATTTAAAAAATAAGGGAAAACTACATTTATATGTATCTCTTCCATATTATAAAAGTGATAGCAGGTAGTTCAAACCACAAAAAGATTCATTTAAAACCAGATAAAATTAAAAATAGGTTAAAAAATAAGACAAAAATATGCCAGAAAGCATTATAAACCTGTCATGTTTTCAGGCCTTTTATACTTTCTATTTCTGGGGACAAAATTTTGATTATGTTTGCATTAGCCAGTGTGAAGCAAGAAATAAAGTCAGTTATAGATTCACAAGAAAACAGAGATCAAGAGAATAATTATTCTCAGGAACGAGGCCAGGGCAATGTTTCATTCAAAGGTCCTAAACATGAGCAGTGCATGACTGCATCGGTCAGAGGAAATGCCACTTGATCTCAGGGTTGTGAGTTGAAGTTCCACATTGAGTGTAGAGATTACTAAAAAAAAAAGTTCTAAACATGAAAATACTATGTAATGTATCAAATGGTTTCCCTCAAAATAACCCATCCAGTAAAAATAACAGGGAGGTTTATAAGGCTATTTCTTATAGCTGGTTTCTTACATTTCTTATTGCTGGTTTGTCCAGCAAAATCTTATCAGGGTGAGTGAACAGTTTAATAATTAAAACCAAACTCAGTGATGAGAGCAAGTGGGGTTTGTTTTTGTTTTTGTTTTTAAGATAGAGACAGTGCACTTGTGCACAAGTAGGAGGAGAGTCAGAGGGAGAGAGAAGCAGATGCCCCACTGTGCAGGGAGCCCCGTGCGGGAGGGCTCAATCCCAAGATCCCTGGGATCATGACCTGAGCCAAAGATGGATGCATACCCTACTGAGTCACCCAGGTGCCCTAAGATCAAGTGAATTCTTCAAGTTATGATTCCATATACTCCTCAAGAGTTTAGTTGTTTAGATTATTTAGGATTAAGCATTCATTAGAATACTGTTTTCCCCTTTCCGTTTGCATTATTGCCCCCAATGAAATTTTTTATTACACAGATGTGTTGTATATCTCTTTAGGTACTATGTGTGTATCTTTTATATATAAAATATTAAGTTGGTTTTTTGTTTTTTGTTTTTTTGTTTTTTGCCTCTCTTCCCCCAGAATAAATTTTCACCCCTTTTGGGACAATAGCACTTCCATTGTGAAATCATATATTATAGAAATAGAATTTCCTCCTGCCAGAAGTAATGATTCCTACTACTATAATTTGTATTATTTGTATAATTTGTACTATAATTTGTATACTATTACAAAGTAATAGTATAGTAATAGCATAATAGCATAGTAATCTATAGTAATAGCATAATAGCATAATAGCATAGTAATCTGCTCTAGTCCCAGATCTATATAGTCTAAAGGTAAGGAGGTTAAAGGTGCTCCCTTCTACCATACCAAGGAACAAATTTCCAAAACACAGTTCAGTAAAGCACCAATTTTCCATGTACATATTTCTCCGATTTAATTATAGAAAGGTATTTTAGAATATTTTAAAGCAAACAAACAAACAAAAAAAACCCAAAAAAACAAGTCCACATTCTTTTTAGCTGGCTTTTGAAATGTATTAGCGATAGTTTTCAATATTGTGCTAATGAATTATTATTGCTGTGCAACTAAATATTCTGTATTACAGTAAAATGCAAGATTTTGTACACAGTTATTAAAAGTGAAAAGCAAGGCAGAGCTTTTTTTCTTTTCTTTTTTTTTTTTTTTTGCATGAAAACTGAGAATGTAACAATAGGACCCATGGAGAGGACTCAGGGCTTCTGCCAAATTTTCTTGATTCTTAAATTGTGAAACCTCTAAAACAGAAGGTCCTACTGAAGCCACTCATTTCTTGTGCAATGAATACATCTTCTAAATGAAATGACGAGGCAGTTCATTTTATACTTTCCATAAAATTTTGTCTTTGAAACGAAGGATAACCCCATACCTCACATACACAGACTTTGTATTTATGGACATTTTATATTTTACTACTTAATTTTATATATTAAATTTAGAGGCAACACAAAACAACTTTTTTCAAAATGTATTGTGTGTTTTATACTTCCATTTCTGAGGATTTTATATTTTACTGCTTAATTCTATGAGTTGAAAGTCAAACCAAATAAACCCTTGGATTGTCTGCCTATTCATCATGATGGGCATGGACTAGATGACCTTTTTGTTTAAAAGAAATTAATTCTCCCTTAGGTTTTGAACATAGGAAGTGGCTCAGAACTGAATTCAGAAGAAGAGATTAGAAGGAAGTAAACTGATATGAACATTAGTAGATCTCTGTGTAATTGCATTTTGGGTGGGGACTAATTGCAATGGGTGGGGACTAAGAAAGAGAAAGAAAGATTCTCAATAAGATTTAGAGATAGAGGTCCCTGGTTTGGTCAGTCCACTGAGGGTGTGACTAAATCTCAGGTCCATGAGTTCAAGCCATATGTTGGGTATGGAGCCTACTTAAAAAAAAAAAAAAAAGTTTTAGTGATGGACAAAGATATTACAATATGTAAATAACATGTATACTCATATTTTACATATGCACAGAATAATTCATATCATTTTAATTAAATTTTAAAAGTTGGGAAAATTGATATGGTTCTTACCTGAGTAAAGTATAAACACAAGGTATTGCTATGTTCATTGTATCAGTCAAAATAATGGAAACCAGTCTGAGACAAGTTACTAATCTCTTCATATACCATATGATAGTCAGAAAGATCATGTTTTAAAGCTGAATTGATATTTTTGGCCAATATGAATGTCTCCCAGTAAATGTGTCACAGATTTTTCAAGGACCAATAGGTCTGACTTCTTCAGCAAATATAAAATGAAGCATAACATGTTGACATGATATCCATTTAATCTCTTCTTATAAACACATAACCCATCATTCAGTAGATTATGAACCTGAAGCAAATATTTTTAATAAAAATCTGTACCTCAGAAGGAACCTGTCTCAGATTATAGCTGTATCTCAGGGTCTAAAAAATATATTATTCCTATGACTTGATTACTCCTGAGGAAGAAAAGTATAATTATTTTATAATATTAAAATTAAAACTAAGAAAATTATATTTAAATATTTTAGAGTACATGGAAAATTAGGTGAAAGTGTAAAGTGTATGGGCACTTTTAAGTTTGTCATTGTTTTGTAAGAATTGAAAAAAATGAACTTAATCACTGCTTATCACTACTTTTTTTTTTTAAGATTTTCTTTATTTATTTGACAGACAGAGATCACAAGCAAAGAGGCAGACAGAGAGATGGGGGGAAGCAGGCTCCCTGCTGAGTAGGGAGCCCAATGCAGGGATTGATATCAGGACCCTGAGATCATGACGAGAGCTGAAGGCAGAGGCTTAACCCACTGAGCCACCCAGACCCCCCTGCTTATTGCTACTTAATGTTGTTTTTATGCATGAGTGGATTCTGTAATAAATGTAAAACTCAATTACATATATTTTTTAAAGATTTTATTTATTTTATTTATTTGACAGATGGAGATCACAAGTAGTCAGAGAGGCAGGCAGAGAGAGAGGAGGAAGCAGGTTCCCCACTGAGCAGAGAGCCCGATGTGGGGCTTGATCCGAGGACCCCGGGATCATGACCTAAGCTGAAGGCAGAGGCTTAACCCACTGTGCCACCCAGGTGTCCCTCAATTACATATTTTTAATGATTTTATTTATTTATTCATCAGAGAGAGAGAGAGCATAAGCAGCAGAACAACAGGCAGAGGGAGAAACAAGCTCACCACTGAGCAAGGAACTCAATTTGGGACTTGATCCCATGATCCTGAGATCATTACCTGAGCAGAAGGCAGATACTCAAATGACTGAGCCATGTAGGCTCCCTCAATCGTATTTTTTATATAAACTTCTGAATAATGAAACTTTTAGCATGTTTCTGACAAAGTATTTTATTGTAGATTCTTTATAAACCCCAAAATATTGAATTGTGCACCTGGACAGGCAAGGCAATTTCTGATTTTAAAAACATTGTGTTTGGCTGTTAAATTTTCTGAAACTCAGTTTGTTGAACTGAGTTTCTACTTCACTTACTGTGTTTTAGAAAAAAAAAAAAAAAAAAGACTAGGTTATAATCATCCATAAAGTTTAAGGCACAATAATTCCCTGATTCTAAAATAATATTAAATAATGATCTCATGTGGAATTATTTTTTGTTGTATATAATTCACCATCACCATAGACTGCATTCTTTTTTTTTTGACCCATTGTGCTAATACTACTGACAGTAATCATTTTTATTGGACATTATAGGCATGCTTTGATTTCATACATGTTGCCATTATTTACCTGGAAACATACTGAGTGTGCTTAGAACCAAATGTTAACACAGCTTTCTCTATGTTCAGTTACACATGTATTAAGAAAAACATAGCCATAGCAACTGCTTTAGATTTTAAATCAGGAGATTTGGGGGTGCCTGGGTGGCTCAGTGGGTTAAGCCTCCGCCTTCGGCTCAGGTCATGATCCTAGGGTCCTGGGACAGAGCCCCACACTGGGCCGTCTGCTCAGTGGGGAACCTACTTCCCCTTCTCTCTCTGCCTGCCTCTCTGCCTACTTGTGATCTCTGTCTGTTAAATAGATAAAATCTTAAAAAAAATCAGGGGATTTGAGAGAAATTACACATTTTTTCAGGTATTATTATTTTTTTTCCAGTCACCACCTTTTTTTGTGTTGTTTTGTTTTGTTTTTGCTTACCTGAAATAAGTAAGGTAGCTTGCAAGCTGAAGGTTTCCACAGAGAAAAAAAAAAATTCAATTATTTTTGAAAATGAAAACCATCACTGCCCACACCAACCAATTTAAAAGCACTAACAACTGAGAAAGTAAGCTTAACCAGAAGCATAAAGCAAACACTGGGACTATCAGGAAACTACACTGAGTTGCATATTTTTTTCTTTTCATAGATGAGAAAAATACAATATTTTTAATGAATTAGAAATAAACATTTTCTGTTATTTTAACAGCATGAGGAACCTTATGAGAAATGTGAGGTTATACCATATCCTCTGTTATCCCCTGCATCAGAATCAATGTGCAGTAACAGGTGTACTGCAAGTCAGCTTTAGGTTCTTTGTTGATATGCCTGAGTATGACTTCACTTCTGCCTGAGCAAATATGAAAATATGACAGCATTGATTTGGATGCATGGAAATGATTCTAGACTGATTATTAGCTCCCTTTTCACATATTCATGGTCAGAAATACAAAATTTGTGGAATTCACAATAAAAGAATGTATTCCATTTGTTCCAAATAATCAATTATTGCTTTATGAAGGAAATTAGAACCCTATACAATGTCTATATACCCTAACAAATTATGACCATAATAACCAAGAATCTTACATATTTTTGTGTATCAATTGAAGAAAGAGGGATAGAAAAAAAATGACATAAGTGAAGAGTAAAAGAGAAAAGGAAAAAAAGAGAGAAGGTGAAATCTAGAAATGAAAATCTAAAGGAGATTAAAATGATATTTTCTTCATCTCAATAGTAAAAAACAGTATTAAAACTGTTAAATGAAAATTCAGCATGCTCTGAATTGATTCTTGAATCAATTCATCAATTTTACTCCCCTTAATTATGTATTCATATATCTAATTTCTTCTTTGATTATTAGTTACTCAATAATGAGCTATCAAATTCCTGATTTATGCATTTGTTAATTTGTTAAGATGGAGTTGTAAATTTGGTAAGATGTAGAATTAGGGGTATGGGGGGAAAAAGAGAGTAATGTAACAAATAGATTAGTTAAAAACCAACAATCCAGAATCTGAGAAGAGAGAGACTTAATATAGTGTTCTAAAGCCTAAAGCCAGAGAAAGATTTAAAGAGCAGTTACTCAGGGCACCTGGATGGCTCAGTGGGTTAAGCCACTGCCTTCCGCTCAGGTCATGATCCCAGGGTCCTGGGATTGAGTCCCGCATGGGGCTCTCTGCTCAGCAGGGAGCCTGCTTCCTCCTCTCTCTCTCTCTCTGCCTGCCTCTCTGCCTACTTGTGATCTCTGTCTGTCAAATAAATAAATAAAATCTTTTAAAAAATAAAAAATAAAGAGCAGTTAGGTGTTTTGGGGTAAAAATGTATTACCAATAATTTACATTTTTACTTGAATTACCAGGACCTATCCCTGGAGTATCCATGGATCTCAGTATCTTGGGAACTTGAGCAAATCAAAACATTTCAGATGGAAAACAAAACAAAACCTTTAGATTTAGTTAAATATAGGGTGTTATCTACTCTGTGGAAAATAGACAATGGCAAGGAAATGACTCTGTGTACAACCATGTGTCCAAATCTTTTAAGTTCCAGTGTTACATTGTTGACATGGTGTTAAAAATGGTTCCTATTATTAATATAGCAACAGACATAGCACAGTTTGCATAAGTTTTCGTTTTAATTTTCTGCAAGTTCCCTGAAGTCCATCACTGATATATGATTCCTTTTCTTTTTTCTTACTTACAAGTTTTGTCCTATTTTAAAAATATAGAAAATACAGGGATTGTTTTTTTTTTAAATGCTAGTAGAAAGAGTGCAAAGAAGAAAGGATTAACAGGCAAAACATCAAGTAAACTAAGGCCTATTCAGTCATTCACAAAGATTTAGATAATAAAATGAGGGATAAATTCAAGTGTTCTATCTCAACTAAGCTCACTCTAATTCTACTTTAAATAAGCTTTTATTTATTTTTTTCAGGGTTCCAAGATCCATTGTTTATATACCACACTAAGTGCTCCATGCAATACATGCCCTCTTAAATACCCACCACCAGATTCACCCAATCCCCACACCCTCCCCTCCAAACCCCTCAGTTTGTTTCTCAGAGTCCACAGTCTCTCATGTTTCGTCTCCCCTTCTGATTTCCCCCAGTTCACTTCTCCTCTCCTCCCAATGTCCTCTGTGTTATTCCCTATACTTCACAAGTAAGTGAAACCATATGATAATTGACTTTCTCTGCTTGACTTATTTCCTTCAGCATAATCTTCTCCAGTCCTGTCTATGTTGATACAAAAGCATAATACTCCATTGTATATATGGACCATTTCTTCTTTATCCATTCATCTGTTGAAGAGCATCTTGATTCTCCATAGTTTGGTGACTGTGGCCATTGCTGCTATGAACATTATGGTACAGATCGCCCCTTTTTAAACATTAAGTCTTTAATCTTCAGCTATCTATAAATAGATAGATAGCTGAAGATTATAGATCTATCTATCTATCTATCTATCTGTTTATTTATTTGAGAGGGTGAAAGTGTGTGGAGGGGAGGGTGTTGGGGAAGGGGCAGAGGGAGAGAAATGATCTTAAACAGATTCCATGCCTAGTGCAGAGCCCACTTGGGGCTCAATCTCAGGACCCTAAGATCATGATCTGAGCCAAAATTAAGAGTGGGACACTTAACTGACTTAGCCAACCAGGCACCTCTTCACCAACTTCTTGGATTGGTTACTATAGATAATAGGTTGGCTTCCTGAGATGTTGTGTTCCTAGGCTGGTTGCTACAGTTTATATTCTATTTTTACATATCATCTGGCAATTGTTCATTTGTATGTTCTGTCAGATCTTAGCTATTTATCTGAAATCCTGATTTTTTTTATTACATTACATTTTTCTACAGGAAAACTAAAACCATTAGTCTGTGAAATTAACATAATCCTAAAATATTCCTAATATAATTAAAAACATAAGATGCTTCCCTATGAGCTTCCAAACTATTCCAAATAGTATGCATTTTGTCAATAGATATAACTGAAAAATCTAATTACAAATTTAATTTCCACAGTTTAATCAGATTTTGAGAGATCTGAGTACTGTGTTTTTGTTTTTGTTTTTTTTTTTAAGATTTTTATTTATTTGAGAGAGTGAGACAGAGAACACAAGAAGGGGCAGTGATTGAGCCAGAGGGAGAAACAGGCTCCCCCTGAGCAGGGATCCTGACCTGGGACTGAATCCTGACCTGGGATTAGATCTCAGGACCCCAAAATCATGACCTGAGCTGAACTGAGCCACCTAATCACTCCCAGTGTCTCCACTCTTAATAATAAGCCTGTGTCTGGCTTCTAACTCTATGGTGAGTCTGCTTCTCCCCTCTCCTTCTTCCCCTACCCCAAGCCCAGCTTATGCTCTCTATCTCTGTCTCAAATAAATAATTTTTTTTTTAAGAAAGAATAGTTTATATTAGGTGTTAGGTATTAGTATTATATTTAATCTTTACAAAACCCTATGAGGAATATAATTCATTATATAGAGTTAACTTCTTAATAAGGTTGAATTTTTATTAAATATCTTGACCAAGATTACATTGTTAGGAAGTGGTAGTGTAAATACTGAGTATACCTTGTTACAGCATGACTAAAGTACAAATCCTGGGTTACGTTACTTGCTGAGTAATTCAGGACCTCTGAATTGAAGTTAAGTTTGATTAGAATAAAGTTTAGCAAAAGAAAGTGATCATAATATTAGAAATACTTCTTGAAGCTAGAGTATTAAAAAATCTCAGAGATATTGAAACCTAAGTTTTAAGTATTTTTCAGTATCCCAGACAACCAGTGAATGACATTATGTATTAAAAGTTATTTTTAAAAGTTTGAAGGATATCAGTCTTCCTTATAAAATAGATTTTAGAAGAGCCTGATGGAGTTGAGATGGCAGGTTTAACATTTAAAAATCAATTAATGTAATCTACCACATCAACAGTTTAAAAAGGAAACATCACATGATCATCAGATGGTTCATGTTAACCTCAAATAGGGAGTGGTTTGGATCTCTATCACTTTTCTCTTAGAACATTGCTTTGCCCCTTTACCAAACTATGCCACTCTCTGGAGAAAACAGCTTTTAAATTTTAAATGAAAGTTTCCCTCATTAGACGGGGATAAAAAAAGGATGAGGATAAGACAAATAAAAAGAAATAAATCCATAGAACTTAAGCAAAAAGCAGATGGATGGATTGTGCACACCATATAGTATGTTTTGTATATTGAACGTTAACATTATGAATTTAGAGAGATTTTTCACATGGATTTTGTTGTTGATGTTTAGAAGCTTATATCCAGAAAATATGTGAAAGTTATCAAGGGGAACTCCTCAAGTTTATGATTATGGTATGGGAAGATTGATGTCTAAACTTCAAGATAGCACACCAAAATAACACACCAAACTTGGAAAAGAGAAACATTACAATTATGTGTATATAGCTTCATCTCCCTCTATTCAATATAGACATTTTAGGTTATGTCATTATCAGGTAATTGAGCAATAATTTCATGTATTTAAGTTCCTCAGGAAAGAAAAATATTTAACAAGTATATACCTGATAAACTTTTCTGGTTATTTCAACCTACATTTATGATTATTTAGTATATCAAGGAAATCATTAGAATACTTTGGTTAACATCGTAGGTCATAAACAGAATATATATACACTGTGTATATTAAATTATGATCTAATGTCCGTAACACTGAAGTCAAGTAAGAGAATCAAAGAGTATTCTGCATTTTACACTTTAAAATAATCATATGTTTGCTTACCTAAGAGCTATTGTCTATAATTGACTATTATTAAATGAAGGTATTCTCTTATTTCTCAATCATATTAAAATTTTAGGTTCTACTTAAACATTTTATGTTTCTGCTTATATTCCTCACTAGGAAAAGCTCAGTCAGGGTTTTGAAATAGTGATGCATACAATTAAAACAAAATCATACTTTATAAGACTAAGATTTAGCATATCAAGGAGTTTAAAAATAAAATTATTATTTGCCAAGGTAAATTAAAATTTTACACTAAGCATTCATATTTTGTGGTTGTAGCTCTCTATCTATGCCTATTTAAATATAATGATCTGGAATAATTGGTGGCTATTTCTAAAAAATATATGAAATGTTTATAGCTTCATAACCTTGGCAATTTATTCAAGTCAGTAGTTGCTAGTAAATAAAATTAGCTTTAGCTTTTCTTCAGCATTTGATTAGGTTTTCTGCAGCTGTTTTTCAGTCAAATATGAAATTTCATTATTATAAATCTTTGGTTCAGTGACTTTCATTTATTTAAACCACTATTTTCTGTCAAAGAAATTTTACATCAATGGAGGGACATTTCTGATTTTAGATTGTAGTTACTGCTTTGAAAGAATGTTTAAATGTTTGTTATTATACCATTTTTTAAAAATAAAATATAATTCACTCATACAAATTCAATTTTAGGAGTGGATCTTCAACTATTTTAGTAGTATAAAATTTACATCTAAGATATTTTTTTAAATGTTTAGCTTATTATAAAACAATGTTTCAAAATAGACATTTTTGCAAGTCTCTTGAAAATACGATCTTTTTGTTTTTTAAAAGTCAGTTTCTATGTTATTAACAATGGATAAACTAGGATGCTAAGAGTTACTGCGATTCTGGTGATTCTCCTTGTTCCTTCTTTAATAACTCACAGAAATTTGGGGAAAAAATAAAACTCAAATTTTTATTAAAATTGCATCATTTCAGTGTAAAGGATAGGCATGTTGATGGACCTGGGTTCAGGTTCTGACTCTCCCATTGACCTAGGGCAATTTAAGCTCATTCATGATTATTCCTTATCATTTATAAATAATGTATTAAATTAGTATATTCATTAAAAATTCTTCAAATAAAAGTCTAAAATGCTATTATTGTAAGCAGATCTTTTGTATTTTCTGAAGCATTAATTCTTAAGTATTTTTTGTATATAAATAAATACCTTTTAGAAATTTTTCTTCCTCATCTTCTACTCACTTAATCTTATTAATAGATTTAGAAAAAAAGTTTTTTAAGAGTAGTTTTAGATTTATAATAAAATTGATTTTTTTCATTCACACATGTGCACATACACATATACAATCAATTACCATGTATTTAGATACCACAATTATTATCAGTAACTCCAGCAATAGTATTACTATATTTGCTCTTTGAGGACAGGTGGCTTGAAACCTTGGTGAAAAGCTAAGTTTTTATTTAACCAACCAAAGCCTTTATCTTTATTTTTTTTTCTTTATGATAAGTGTACTTTTTAATTCCCATCCCCTATTTCCCTCAACCCCCAACCACCTTCTTTCTGGTAACTATCAGTTTAGTTGAGTCTGTTTCTTGGTTTCTTTCTCTCATTCTCTTTTCTCCTCTTGCTCACTTTTTTTTTTTTTCTTAAATTCCATATATGAGTGAGATCATATGGTATTTGTCTTTCTCTGACTGACTTATTTTGTTTAGCATTATATGCTCTACCTCTCTCCATGTTACTGCAAATAAGATTTCAATCTTTTTAATAGCTAAATAATTAATTTAATAGCTAAATAATATTTCACTGTATATATTCCACTGATATATACATATATCAGTGGATATATCTATCGATGTGCATCTATCAATGGACACTTGGGCTGCTTCCATAGTCTGATCTTCCTAAATAATGCTACAGTAATACAATAAATAAAAGGGTGCATGTATCCATGTGAATCAGTGTTTTTATATTCTTTGGGTAGGTACCCAATGGTGTGATTCCTGGATCATAGGGTAGTTATATTTTTTAATTTTTTGATGGACCTCCATACTGTTTTCCACAATGGCTGCATCATTTTCCCTTCCCACCCACAGTGCATGAGAGTTCCTTATTCTCCACAACTTTGCCAACACCTGTTTTTTCTTGGGTTGCTGATTTTAGCCATCTGACAGGTGTAAGGTGATAGCTCATTGTAGTTTTGATTTGCATTTCCCTGATAAGGAGTGATATTGATCATGTGTTCATGGGTCTGTTGACCATCTGGATATCTTCTTTGGAGAAATGTCTGTTCATGTCTTCTGCCTATTTCTTAAACAGGATCATCTATGTTTGGGTGTTGAGTTGTATCACTTCTTCATATACTTAGGATACTAACCTTTTATCAGATATATCATTTTCAAAAATCTTCTCTCATTCAGTAGTTTGCCTTTAAGTTTTGCTGATTGTTTCCTTTGCTGTACAGAAACTATTTATTTTGATGCAGTCCCAATAGCTTACTTTTGCTCTTATTTGTCTTCCTTCAGGAGAAATATTTTGAAAAATGTTAAAACAGATGTTGCAGAGATTACTGACGATTCTCTTTTCGAGGATTTTTATAGTTTCAGGTCTTACATATAGGTCTTTAATCTATTTTGAGTTTATTTTTGTGTATGGTGAAAGAAATAGTCCTGGGGTCCTCGGTGTCTCAGTTGGTTAAACCTCCAAATCCTGGTTTCATCTCAGGTCACAATCTCAGGGTCCTGGATCAAGCCCTGAGTCAGGCTCTGTGTTCAGCAAGGAGTCTGCTTCAGATTCTTTCTCCCTCTCCTTCCTGCATGCTCTCTCTCTCTCTCTCTCAAATAAATAAAATAAATCTTTAAAAAAAGAAAGAAAGAAAGTGGTCCAGTTTTGGAGTAATAATTCACAGATTGAAGCTCTAAATTCAGTTACAGTTTAAAAATATTTCATGAACCACTCATGCCATGATCTGTAGCCCACAAAACTTCATGATTTATTTACTCATTTGAAGATTACTTGTATAGATTTTTAAAAGTGTTTCTACATGCATAATTATACCACCTATATATATTAATGTTTTGCTTCTGTTTTTCTCAAATCTCATTGCCTTTTATTGATTTTCATTACCTTATTGCTGTGCTTAGGATCTAGAGCTAAATAGTAAATGGAAATGATGACAGCAGAAACTCACTTTGATGCTAAACTGTGAGGGAAATTCTAATATTTTATGATTCAGAATGATATTAGTTACAGGAAGTTTTAGTCTTTATGAGATTCAAGAAGTTCCCTTTAGTATCTTGATTGCTGATTTTTTTTTGTCATGAATATGTTCATTTAAAAAAAAATTTGTTGTTACACTATGTGAGTGGTATGATCTGTTTACCTCTATTGAGCTGGTCATAGGATTTTTCTTTTCCTTTTAATCTGTTAATATGATGAATTAAATTGATATTTTTCCTGATTTCTTTCTTTAGATTAAATTTCCTAGTAATTAGACATCATATAAGTGGAATCATATAGTGAACAAGGACTTCAACTACCTCCATCTCTACCTCAATCTGTACTTTCTAATTGATTAAGGTCTTCTTTCCAGCTTATCTCTTAAGTCAGACAAAAGAGGCTGTGGTCAAAGCATTTCCTGAGAGGAACCAAAACTACCTCCCTAAAGCAAAATAGATTGCCCTGAGCCAGCAAGACCCATGTGAATGGCCCAAAGACAATGATCAAAATGACCTTTACTGCCCAAACTCCTTGCGCCCGCTGACCTTTGTCCCACGTTTTCCTTATATAAACCTAAAAGTATTTCCAGAACTTTGGGCATAGACTTTGATACATTAGTCCACCGTCTTCCTGGTGTTGACCTTGCTGAAATAAATTCCTTTCTGATTTCATTACCACTTGTCTCCCTGCTTTCAGTTTTAGTCAGTGGCAAGTAGCCAAACCTGATCTGATTGGATCCCAGGAGCCAGGTGCTTGTGCACCCCTGGCCCCAGTTATGGTAGCAAATTCTCTTTTATTTCTGCTTTAATTCCTGAACATATGGGATGATATTCATCCTTATTTTTGTGTTTATCAGTAGCTTGCTTCTTTTGGTTGCTACTTAGTATAGTATTGTATAAATATTTCACATCCCCCCCCCAATATTTTATGGATGTGTATATATATAGGCTTATTCTAATTTAGGGGTATTAAATAAAACTGCCCTAAACATTCTTTAATACGTATTTTTTTCACATTTCACAAATAACTAAAGATGTTGATGATATTTTCATGTGCTTGTGAAGCCTTTACATATGCTTTATTAAATACAGCTGTTTGTCTTTTTGTTATTGATTGTAAGAAGTTTTTGTTTTTTGTTTGCATTTTGGATATGATGACATTGTTAAATGTATTTGTTGCAAATAGTTTCTCCTGGTCTGGGATTCCTTTTTCTTCTTATAGTATTTGAGTATATTATAAAATATGAATCTATTTCTCAGTTACATTAATTGTTGATACTTGCCAGGCCACAACATTGTTCCTATGTCCCAGACCCGGCTATGGTGGGTTCCTTGGTTTTGATTATGACTATTTTCACTTTGGCCTACAGTTTCTTAGCTTCTGCCATTTTTAATCTGTATGAAAGATGTCCTAACATGGAAAAGGGAAAATATGGAATTCAACAGATTAAAGGAAGCATGGGGACAAGAGGTTTGCTCCCTCATTACAAGCTATGGGAGTTGTAACATCCATACATTTTATATTATATGCTATTTTATATTATCCATGCTTTTGGGAGTTTTGATTTTAAAAAAGTGATGATCAATTCCAAATACCCACTGTATAGTTTTTTGTTGTTGTCGTTTTGTTTTGCTTTTGTTTTTGTTTTTAAATATCCCTAAATTGTTCTCAGGTCCAAGACTTAACGTGACACCTTAAAATAAGTTGTCTTTTGGTCTGCTTAAAACCACAGTTTCTAAAATCTCAGAAGGATAATAGGTTGTAAGATCCCTACCAAGAAAATCTAGTAAGTCTAAATCCAAGGGTAATAGAGTACTCATACACTTTATACTATTAGAAAATTTCACATTCTACCACATAATTTTTAATAAAAAAATTCTGCTAAGCATAACATTTCTTATTTAAAATTATATCTTTGAATTGCTGGGGGGGGGGCAGATTGAAAATTCTTTCCTGGGAAAAATTGATAATACCCATTCTAGATTCAATTTAAAATGAACACAGACTTCTGATGTCAGTGAAGATACAATAAGATCAGTATAACTCATCTTCCCAGCTTACAACTACAACTCTAAAAAAAATACAAAAAGCAACTACATGGAGATTCTTTTGACAACTAAAGTTGGCAGATTTGGAGGTGAAGCAGGAGAGCTAGTTTCTTGTCTCATGGTGTGGAAGAATGATTCTCGAGGACAAAGAAGAGAGAGTAAAGCAATAGAAGTTTAACAACCAAGGATACAGAAAAAGCTTTCAGGAGTGAAAGAGGTCTGGACAGGTTGCCCCTGGGGGCATTTAAGGTATGGTCTTTTATAGAAAACCAACCAGGGAACTTAAATCCTCTTAACATCTCTATTGATATAACCATTGAGTAGGGACTAGTGATAACACTTTTAAGGGCTTATTTCCTTTTTAGGATCCAGTAATTCTGTTGGTCACAAGTAGCTGTTATAACAATACCCCACTTCTGACACCTAGGACAGGGTCCTCTGGTTTGCTCCCTTATCTTTGGTTTCCTTTCATTTCCCGCATTTCTTAATTTTGTGAGCCTGAACAAGGAGCCTCCTATCTATCTCTCCCTCCCTAGACCCATCTGTCCCTTACTTAGAGGGAAAACAGAATTTCAATTTCAATTCAATCTTTTTCAAGATTGCTTTGACTGCAGTCATGGAAAGAAAAGAAAGGTAGAGAGAAAGAGAGGGACAAAGAAAGAGAAAGAAAAAGGAAGAAAAGAAAAGAGAAAAGAAGGAAGGAAGGAGAGAGAGGAAGGGAGAAGGGGAGGGAGGAAGGAAAAAGGAAGGAAGGAAAGGAATGGAGGAAAAGAGGGAGGAAAGGAAATAGGGAGGAGGGAACAAAAAGAAAGCAAAAAATAACAAGTTAGAACTTATGGTTTCAAACTGGCTATGTTGTTTGACTGCTGAAACAAAAACAGAATTCTTCAGAGGATTTTAAAGATAACTCAGTATCTACATAGTGTAATATTCAAATATCCATGATGCAATTAAAAATTACTCAATATGCAAAGAAGAAGAAAATTATGATCAATTCAAAAGAGAAAAAATAACTAATAGATGCATACCTCTAAATCACACAGATAAAAGAATTAACAGACAAAGATTTTTAGCAACTATTATCTGTGGGGTAACAGATGGGATTAATAGAAAAATTTGTTCTTAGTAGAGAAATAGAAATGATGAAATAGAACTTAAATTAGACTTTAAATTGAAATTAGGACTAAATTAGAAAATTTAAAAATTTATGGGATGCCTGGGTGGCTCAGTTGGTTTAGTGTCTGCCTTAGGCCCATGTCATGATCCCAGGGTTCTGGGATCTAGTCCTTCATCGGGACTCCTTGCTCAGCTGGGATCCTGCTTCTCCCTCTGTCTACTTCTCCCTCTGCTTGTGTTTTCTCTCTCCTCTCTCTGACAAATAAATAAATAAAATCTGAAAAAAAAATTAAAAATTAAGAGGCATCAATGAACTTAGATATATAAAATAAGATAAATATTGAGATTTTTACAAATAAAAATTATTTCCTCTGAGGAAGTGAGAAAAAATGGTAAAGATAAATAGGGGTCATATTTCAAATATCTAATCTCTAATATTAGCATATTAGAGACAGAAATAAAGGAAGTAGAGCACGAAAATGCATGCAGTAACTAAGCAATGCACTGCTAAATAGCCAATGTGTTTTTGAAGAAATCACAAGAGAAATTAGAAAATACTTTGAGGTAACTGAAAATAGGATACAACATACCAAAATATAAGGATATTACAAAAGCAGTTCTTGAGGGGAGTTTATAGCCTCAAATGCTGACACTAAAAAGTTAAAAAGATGTCAAACCAATAATATTACCTTACACCTGAAGAAAATAGGAAAAAAGAAGATAGCAAACTAAACCCAAAGCAGAAGAAAGGACATTTTAGAAACGGATGTGGAAATAAATGAAATAGATAATAGTGAAATAATGGAGAAATCAGTCAAAGCAAAGGTTGGTTCTTTGAAAGACAAACAAAATAGTCATATCTTTATCTAAATTGGTCAAGAAAAAAGAAGTGACTCATTGTAATGTAAGTGCCTGACAGTAAGTTTTGATTGTTAAGGCATCCATTTCAAAGACGCCCATCTCATGTTGCCAGCTGTCCTGATGAGGAAACAGAAGGCAAGCCTAGGGCAAAGCAGAAGCTGACACCCTGAAAATACCCCTGTTATGGTGTTGGATCCAGCGTCAAAGGAGCAAGACTGAAACAAAGCAAAGGTCAAGCAAAGCTTTATTTCATGCCAAGCATCCAGAATCAGACTGACCAGCCAGGGCCGTCCCTTGCAAAGAGGCGACCTCTCTCTGCCTTACAGACTAGCTTTTAAGGGCAAAGGCCATGTGGTTGGGCCTGGCCATGCACAAGTGGCCAATGAGATTGTAACACACAGAGAAAGCTGCACAATCCTGCTAGGTCACACGTAAGTGACCAATTGAATTACAATTTACCCTATAGTAGATATTTGAACTAGCCTATCACCTTGGTCAGAATGGGTGCCCAAAAGTCACCCAAAGGGCGGGGCCCATACTCCTTGTTAACTAGAAGACAGTATGCACCCCCACTGATTGAATACCTCCACCTGGCCTGACCCACCCTTGTATTTGGGCTTTGGTACCTAGGACTAGTTTCCAGGACTTGTTTTAAGTAAGTCTCCTGGGGGAAGGGGGGGGCAGAGACAGTTAAATTTTTACTGCATAAACAACAAAGTCATTATTTAACTGGATGGCATTGCTCTGGCTAAATAGGCCCTTTCAATGGGATATATGTAACATTCCTTAGGCACTCCTGGCTGCCCTAAAGGAAAAACAAATAGTTAACTGGTAGAGATTACAGTCCTGTAAGACTGGAGTCTCACTCAGTTTACAAATGTCCTTAGTGATTTATAAGGAAGAAGATTTCTTATCAATAGCCTAATTTCCAGGGACCCATAACTCAGTTCTCAAAGCCCTAATATCATCCTCCCCTCCTTAAAATTGAGGCAGAGGAAATGTAAATGAAGTTAAATTTATTCTAAACCTAAAGCTCATTGACAAGGACTTGTGATAGGAGGGGTGTGACATTGCTCTAAGAAACTCCAACTGTTTTCATGTTAGTGCCTTAGTAGAGGGAATAACAGGCTTGGCCTGAAAATAACCAGGTCTCCAGTAACAAAAAGTCTTTATTAGCATATGACAGTCCTGGACAACCCCTTTGTCCTCACCTCCCCAGCTCCAGTGTATATAATCAGCCACTCCTCAAGACCCCAGGGCAGCAGCTCTTTCTGCCCATGGGTTTTAATAAACCACCTGTGGTTTGATAAACCACTATTTTGCACCAAACACATCTCAAGAATTCTTTCTTGGTCTTCAGCTCCGGGTTCCACCCCACTGAACCTCACCTATACTCCAAAATTTCATCAGTATGACACTGCTACTAGTAAAACAACCAGATAAGAAACAAGGCTACCTCCATCCATGAAAGTCCCTTTTAGAGTGCCCTGGATAGGCTTAGTAAGTGACCCTTTGAGCAACCTTGCATTTTGCTTCCTCCCCTTAATTCCTGCTTTTAAGTTTTGTTTGTTTGTTGTTGTTGTTTTTTAAGATTTTATTTATTTATGTGACAGAGAGAAAGATCACAGGTAGGCAGAGAGAGAGGGGGAAGCAGGCTCCCTGCTGAGCAGAGAGCCCAATGCCATGCGGGGCTTGATCCCAGAACCCTGAGATCATGACCTGAGCCAAAAGCAGAGGCTTAACCCACTGAGCCACCCAGGTGCCCCTGCTTTTAAATTTTAAATTCACCATTAAGAGTGTATCAAGAAAACCCTGGGCACCCCACCTTCTACCAATTATCCAGGATGGCACTCACTTCCTCTCTTTACAGAGATCTCTGGAGTTGTGAGTAATAAAACTTTTTTCTTTCAAAGTTCCGGGATCATTGTTGCTGAAGTGTGTCTTGCAATCATAAAGAACCACAGGCTGCTGGTCCAACTGCAATATTGGCTGTGGAGAGGGAAATGTCTGTGGGAAGTCACCACAAGTGTTAGGGGCCCAAGGGAGTACCTCAAGCATTTTTAGCTAATACTGTCACTATAAATAAGCTGAGACCAAGAAAACACCCATCTTATGAAAATAAAGAATTAAATAGGAGCGATCAATTCTGAAATTATAGGTAAAAGGTATAAACAATGATATACTAACAAATCAGATGACCTAGACAAAATTGACAAATTTCTTGATTTCTAAAAATTCATAGGCTTCCAGGACTCAAGATTCAGGAACATATAATAAAGCCAAATAGACCCATAGGATGTAAAGAGATTTAAATAATAATAATAATAATAATAATAAATTTCCCCAATAAAATCCAACATTAGATGGCTTTGATGAAGTCCCAGAACCTAAGTCAGGTTCGGTGGGGTCAGGAGGTTCGGAGCCGACGACTAAAGAAAGAATTCTTAAGACATCGTTGGTGCAAAAGGTGATTTATTAGAGCACGGGGACAGGGCCCGTGGGCAGGCAGAGATGCGGCTGCCCCGGGTTGTGAGGGGTGGTTGGTTATGTACCCTGCTGTTGGGGGAAGGTGAGGGGAAGGGAGGTTTCAGTGGAGTTTTCATATGCTAAAGAGGGCCTACAAGGTGCCAGGATGTTCCAGGCCTGCCGGAGGCCTTGCCCTTGCTGCTGGATCAATGTTGTCTTTAGACCAGCCATTAACATTAAGATCTTTGGGAGACCTTTTGGTGGGGTGTCACAATCCTGCTATCAATCGTCTTTGTTAGTGAGATTTAGAACATTTGTAAGCCAAGGGAGACTCCGGTCTAGCAGGATTGTGAGCTCTGCAAGTTAACTATTTGCTTATTGTTTATGGCAGTCAAGGGTGCCTGATGAATGCTACACCTATGGAGGGGAGCGGATGAAGGGGGGGGTGCAAGGCGCCAGCTTTTGCTTTGTCCTCAGCCAGCCTCCTGTTCCCTCATCAGCTTCACTGGTAAATGTTACTAAAAATTTAAAGAAAAATTAAGAGCAGTCCTTCATAAACTCTTCCAAAAAAATAGAAGATGAGGGAATTTCCCTTAACTCATCCATTGAAAATAGGCTTATCCTGACACATAAACTAGACAGACATTATAAGAAGATAATAAATAAGTAAACTAAATTAAATAAATAAATAAAACTATCTTTTTAAAATATAGACCCCAAAAATCCTTAAACTATTACTTTGTAAGAGGTGATAATGTACCAGTTGTCTATATGAAAAACAATGAAACTTGACTTATAGTTCACATCAAATACAAGAGCCAGATTCAGGGAATTTCAGATCTAAATGTGAGAAGTATAGCAATAAGACAGGGGAATATTTTCTTTCTTTTCTTTTTTTAAGATTTTATTTATTTATATGACAGACAGAGATTACAAGTAGGCAGAGAGGCAAGCAGAGAGAGAGGAAGGGAAGCAGGCTCCCCACTGAGCAGAAAGCCCAATGTGGGGCTCGATCCCAGGACTCTGAGATCATGACCTGCGCCGAAGGCAGAGGCTTTAACCCACTGAGCCACCCAGGTGCCCCAAGACAGGGGAATATTTTCACAAATTTTTGTTAGAAAAATGTTCAACAGATAGCACTAGAAGTTCTAGCCTGAGCAATCAGACAACAAAAAGAAATAAAAGGCATCCAAATAGCAAAGAAGTCAAACCCTCACTCTTTGCAGGTGACATGATACTCTTTGTGGTAAACCAAAAAGACTCTAGCTTCCAAATTTTAAGAACTCATATAGAAATTTGGCAAAGTAGCAGGATATAAAATCAATGCATAGAAATCAGTTTCATTTCTATGCACTAACAATGAGACAGAAGAAAGAAATTAAGGAGTGAATCCCATGTACAGTTATAATTGAAATCACAAGATACCTAGGACTAAATCTAACAAAAGAGACAAAGGATCTGTACTTAGAAAACTACAGAACATTCATGAAAGAAATTGAGGAAAACACAAAGAAATGGAATAGCATTCCATGCTCATGGATTGGAAGAACAAATGTTAAAATGTCTAGAGTAATCTACACATTCATTGGAATCCTTATCAAAATGCCATTACCTTTTTTCACAGAGATGGAACAAATAATTCTAAAACATAAACAGAAACAGAAAAGACCCTGAATAGCCAAAGTAATGTTGAAAAAGAAAACTAAAACTGATGGCATCACAAT
Organism: Mustela nigripes; assembly: GCF_022355385.1. Taxonomy (NCBI): domain Eukaryota; kingdom Metazoa; phylum Chordata; class Mammalia; order Carnivora; family Mustelidae; genus Mustela; species Mustela nigripes. The sequence continues at coordinate 42,142,213 of NC_081561.1, read as the reverse complement.
TCCAGACTTCAAGCTCTATTACAAAGCTGTAATTGTTGAGACAGTATGGTACTAGCACAAAAACCCTCAACTCCATGGTCAACTAATCTACAACAAAGCAGGAAAGAATATCCAATGGAAAAAATACAGTCATTTCAGCAAATGGGAAAGTTGGATGCAGAAGAATGAAACTGGACCATTACACCATACAGAAAAGTAGATTCAAAATGGATGAAAGACCCTTAATGTAAGACAGAAATCCATCAAAATCCTAGAGTCACTCTGTGACCTAAACCTCAGCAACTTCTTGCTAGACATGTATCCAAAGACAAGAGAAACAAAGGCAAAAATGAGCTATTGTGACTTCATCAAGATTAAAAAGCTTTTGCACAGCAAAGGAAACCATCAACAAAACCAAAGAACAACCAACAGAATGGGAGAAGATATTTGCACATGACATATCAAATAAAAGGCTAGTATCCAAAATCTATAAGGAACTTTTCAAACTTGGAGCACCTGGATGGCTCAGTGGGTTGAACCTCTGCCTTCAGCTCAGGTCATGATATCAGGGTCCTGGGATCAAGCCCTGGGATCAAGAGCTCTCTGCTCATCGAGGAGCCTTCTTCTCCCTCCCTCTCTCTGCCTGCCTCTATGTCTACTTTTGAACTCTGTCTGTCAAATAAATAAATAAAATCTTAAAAAGAAAAGAAAAAAAGAACTTCTCAAACTCAACAACCAAAAAAACAAATAATCGAATCAATATAGGGGCAGAAAACATGATTTTCTGTGAAGGAGATATCCAAATGGTCAACAGGCACATGAAAAAATGCTCAACATCACTCGGCATCAGGGAAATACAAATCAAAACCACAGTGAGATACCACCTCACACCAGTCAGAAAGGCTAAAATTAACAAGTCAGGAAATGACAGATTTTGGCAAGGCTGCAAAGAAAGGGGAACCTCTCACACTGTTGGTGGGAATACAAGCTGCTGCAGTCACTCTGGAAAACAGTATGGAGGTTCCTCACAAAGTTGAAAATAGTTACCCTACAACCCAACAATTGCACTACTAGGTATTTACCCCAAGGATACAAATGTAGTAACCCAAAGGGACACCTGCACTCCAGTATTTATAATAGCAATGTCCACAATAGCCAAACTATGGGAAGAGTTCAGATGTCCACTGACAGATAAATGAATAAAGAAGATGTGGGGTGTGTGTGTGTGTGTGTGTGTGTATGATGGAATACTACTCCGCCATAAAAAAAAAATCTTGCCATTTGCAGTGATGTGGATGAAGCTAGAGTGTATTATGTAAGGGAAATAAGTCAATCAGAGAATGATAATTATCATATGATCTCACTCATATGAGGAATGTAAGAAACAAAACAGAGCATCATAGGGGAAATGGGGAAAAATAAAACAAGATGAATCCAGAGAGAGAGAGAGAAACCATAAGAGACTCTTAATCATAGGAAACAAACTGAGAGTTGTTGGAGGGGAGAGGTGGGGGGGATGGAGCAACTGGGTGATAGACATTAAATAGGCCACATGATGTAATGAGTATTGGGCATATAAGACTGATGAATCACTGGCCTCTACCTCTGAAACCTATAATAAATTATATGTTAATTAATTGAATTTAAATCTTTAAAATGGGGAAAAAAAGAAAAATGTTCAAAAGGACCAAAAATTGCTAGCTTAAAGTAAATGGTTATTAAATTGTATGCTGATACACTCTGGAGTACTCTTTTTCCCTCAAAGACACTATTAAGAAAGTATAAAGTCAAGTCACAGTGTGCATGAAGGTATTCAGAGCACAAACCAACTAAAGTTTTGTATCCTGAATACATAAATAATTCTTTTTTTTTTAAACAAATTTATTTATTTAATTGACAGAGATCACAAGTAGGCAGAGAGTCAGGCAGAGAGAGGGAGAAGCAGGCTCCCCACTGAGCAGAGAGCCCAATGTGGGGCTTGATCCCAGGACTGTGAGATCATGACCTGAGCTGAAGGCAGAAGCTCAACTCACTGAGCCACCCAGGTGCCACAATTCTTAATAAATGCTCCTATCATTAAGATCCTTTGTGAGTTCATGAACAAAAAGATAAATTTTCCAAATCTTCATAGAACTCAGGTCGACCTGAATGGTGAACAAAATAAACTATTACAGGGGGGAGGAGTCAAGATGGTGGAGAAGTAGCAGTCTGAGACTACTTCAGCTAGCAGGAGATCAACTAGATAGCTTATCTAAAGATTGCAAACACCTGCAAATCCATCAGCAGATCAAAGAGAAGAAGAACAGCAATTCTGGAAACAGAAAAACAACCACTTTCTGAAAGGAGGGACTGGTGGAGAAGTGAATCCAAAGCGATGGGAAGATAGACCCCGGGGGGAGGGGCCGGCTCCCGGCAAGCAGCAGAGCAACAGAGCACAAAATCAGGACTTTTAAAAGTCTGTTCCGCTGAGGGACATCACTCCAGAGGCTAAACCGGGGCGAAGCCCACGCGGAGTCAGCGTGGCCTCAGGTCCCGCAGGGTCGCAGAAGGATCGGGGGTGTCTGAGTGTCGCAGAGCTTGCGGGTATTGGAAGGGGAAGGCTGTCTACAGAGACAGAGCCAAGAGTAAGCTCACAGGTCAGGGTTACTTTGAACCAAACGCAGGATCAGTGAACTCAGAGCGCGGGCCAGTGGTCAGGCATACAGGAGTTAACTGGGCGCTGTTCTCTGAGGGCGCATTGAGGAGTGGGGCCCTGGGCTCTCGGCTTCTCCGGACCGGAGACCAGGAGGCCGCCATTTGTATTCCCATCCTCTGGAACTCTACGGAAAGCGCTCAGGGAACAAAAGCTTCTGAAAGCAAACCCGAGCGGATTACTCAGCCCGGCCCCTGGTAAGGGCGGTGCAATTCTGCCTGGGGCAAAGACACTTGAGAATCACTACACCAGGCCCCTCCCCCAGAAGACCAATAAGAAATCCAGCCAAGACCAAGTTCACCTACCAAGGAGTGTGGTTTCAATACCAAGGAGAGCAGCAGAATTCTAGAGGAGGACAAAGCAAAGCACAGAACTCATGGCTTCCTCCCTGTGATTTTTTTAGTCTTGCAGTTAATTTAATTTTTTTCTTTTTCATTTTTTTCTCTTCTTCTGCTAAATTTTTTTAAACTTTTACCACTTTCTTTTTTAACGTTTAACTAGTTTATCTAATATATTTATTTTTTCTCTTTTATATTTTTCTTTCTTCATTTTCTTTATTTTTAATTCTTTTTTTTCTTTTTTTTTTCCCCTTTCTTTCTTTTTGAAACTCTTTTTATCCCCTTTCTCCCCCCCTCACGATTTGTGATCTCTTCTGATTTGGTTAAATCATATTTTCTTGGGGTTATTGGCACCCTTTTAGTATTTTACTTGCTCCTTCATATACTCTTATCTGGACAAAATGACAAGGCAGAAAAATTCACCACAAAAAAAAGAACAAGAGGCAGTACCGAATTCTAGGGACCTAATCAATACAGACATTGGTAATATGTCAGACCTAGAGTTCAGAATGACAATTCTCAAGGTTCTAGCCAGGCTTGAAAAAGGCATGGAAGATATTAGAGAAACCCTCTCGGGAGATATAAAAACCCTTTCTGGAGAAATAAAAGAACTAAAATCTAACCAAGTTGAAATCAAAAAAGCTATTCATGAGGTGCAATAAAAAATGGAGGCTCTCACTGCTAGGATAAATGAGGCAGAAGAAAGAATTAGCAATATAGAAGACCAAATGACAGAGAATAAAGAAGCTGAGCAAAAGAGGGACAAACAGCTACTGGACCACGAGGGGAGAATTTGAGAGATAAGTGACACCATAAGACGAAACAACATTAGAATAATTTGGATTCCAGAAGAAGAAGAAAGAGAGAGGGGAGCAGAAGGTATACTGGAGAGAATAATTGGGGAGAATTTCCCCAATATGGCAAAGGGAAAGACATCAAAATTCAGGAGGTTCAGAGAACGCCCCTCAAAATCAATAAGAATAGGCCCACACCCCTAATAGTTGTAAACTATTAGGTTTACAACCTAATAGTAAAATCTACAAGTCTTAGTAACAAAGAGAAAATCCTGAAAGCAGCCCGGGAAAAGAAGTCTTTAACATACAATGGTAAAAATATTAGATTGGCAGCTGACTTATCCACAGAGACCTGGCAGGCCAGAAAGAGCTGGCATGATATTTTCAGAGCACTAAATGAGAAAAACATGCAGCCAAGAATACTATATCCAGCTAGGCTATCATTGAAAATAGAAGGAGAGATTAAAAGCTTCCAGGACAAACAAAAACTGAAAGAATTTGCAAACACCAAACCAGCTCTACAGGAAATATTGAAAGGGGTCCTCTAAGGAAAGAGAGAGCCTACAAGTGGTAGATGAGTAAGGAATAGAGACAATATACAGTAACAGTCACCTTACAGGCAATACAATGGCACTAAATTCATATCTCTCAATAGTTACCCTGAATGTTAATGGGCTAAATGCCCCTGTCAAAAGACACAGGGTATCAGAATGGATAAAAAAAGAAAACCCATCTATATGTTGCCTCCAAGAAACTCATTTTAAGCCCGAAGACACCTCCAGATTTAAAGTGAGGGGGTGGAAAAGAATTTACCATGCTAATGGACATCAGAAGAAAGCAGGAGTGGCAATCATTATATCAGATCAATTAGATTTTAAGCCAAAGACTATAATAAGAGATGAGGAAGGACACTATATCATACTCAAAGGGTGTGTCCAACAAGAAGATTTAACAATTTTAAATATCTATGCCCCCAACGTGGGAGCAGCCAACTATATAAACCAATTAATAACAAAATCAAAGAAACACATCAACAATAATACAATAATAGTAGGGGACTTTAACACTCCCCTCACTGAAATGGACAGATCATCCAAGCAAAAGATCAGCAAGGAAATAAAGGCCTTAAACGACACACTGGACCAGATGGACATCACAGATATATTCAGAACATTTCATCCCAAAGCAACAGAATACACATTCTTCTCTAGTGCACATGGAACATTCTCCAGAATAGATCACATCCTCGGTCCTAAATCAGGATTCAACCGGTATCAAAAGATTGGGGTCATTCCCTGCATATTTTCAGACCACAGTGCTCTGAAGCTAGAACTCAACCACAAGAGGAAGTTTGGAAAGAACCCAAATACATGGAGACTAAACAGCATCCTTCTTAAGAATGAATGGGTCAACCGAGAAATTAAAGAAGAATTGAAAAAAATCATGGAAACAAATGATAATGAAAATACAACAGTTCAAAATCTGTGGGACACAACAAAGGCAGTCCTGAGAGGAAAATATATAGCGGGACAAGCCTTTCTCAAGAAACAAGAAAAGTCTCAGGTATACAACCTAACACTACACCTAATGGAGCTGGAGAAAGAACAAGAAAGAAACCTTAAGCCCAGCAGGAGAAGAGAAATCATAAAGATCAGAGCAGAAATCAATGAAATAGAAACCAAAAAAACAATAGAACAAATCAACGAAACTAGGAGCTGGTTCTTTGAAAGAATTAATAAGATTGATAAACCCCTGGCCAGTCTTATCAAAAAGAAAAGAGAAAAGACTCAAATAAATAAAATCATGAAGGAAAGAGGAGAGATCACAACTAATACCAAAGATACAAATTATTATAAGAACATACTATGAGCAACTCTACGCCAACAAATTTGACCATCTGGAAGAAATGGATGCATTCCTAGAAACATATAAACTACCACAACTGAACCAGGAAGAAATAGAAAGCCTAAACAGACCCATAACCAGTAAGGAGATTGAAACAGTCTTTAAAAATTTCCAAACAAACAAAAGCCCAGGGCCAGACGGCTTCCTGGGGGAATTCTACCAAACATTTAAAGAAGAACTAATTCCTATTCTCCTGAAACTGTTCCAAAAAATAGAAATGGAAGGAAAACTTCCAAACTCATTTTATGAGGCCAGCATCACCTTGATCCCAAAACCAGACAAGGATCCCACAAAAAAGAGAGCTATAGACCAATATCCTTGATGAACACAGATGCGAAAATACTCAACAAAATACTAGCCAATAGGATTCAACAGTACATTAAAAGGATTATTCACCATGACCAAGTGGGATTCATTCCAGGGCTACAAGGTTGGTTCAACATCCGCAAATCAGTCAATGTGATACAACACATCAATAAAGAAAGAACAAGAACCATATGATACTCTCAATAGATGCTGAAAAAGCATTTGACAAAGTACAGCATCCCTTCCTGATCAAAACACTTCAAAGTGTAGGGATAGAGGGCACATACCTCAATATCATCAAAGCCATCTATGAAAAACCCACCGCAAATATCATTCTCAATGGTGAAAAACTGAAAGCTTTTTCGCTAAGGTCAGGAACACGGCATGAATGTCCATTATCACCACTGCTATTCAACATAGTACTAGAATTCCCAGCCTCCACAATCAGACAACAAAAGGAAATTAAAGGCATCCAAATCAGCAGAGAAGAAGTCAAACTATCACTCTCTGCAGATGATATGATACTATATGTGGAAAACCCAGAAGACTCCACTCCAAAACTGCTAGAACTTGTACAGGAATTCAGTAAAGTGTCAGGATATAAAATCAATGCACGGAAATCAGTTGCATTTCTCTACACCAACAACAAGACAGAAGAAAGAGAGATTAAGGAGTCCATCCCATTTACAATTGCATCCCAAACCATAAGATACCTAGGAATAAACCTAACCAAAGAGGCTAAGAATCTATACTCAGAAAACTGTAAAGTACTCATGAAAGAAATTGAGGAAGACACAAAGAAATGGAAAAATGTTCCATTCTACTGGATTGGAAGAATAAATATTGGTAGCATAGAAAATGTCTATGCTACCTAAAGCAATCTACACATTTAATGCAATTCCTATCAAAGTACCATCCATCTTTTTTCAAAGAAATGGAACAAATAATTCTAAAATTTATATGGAACCAGAAAAGACCTCGAATAGCCAACGGGATATTGAAAAAGAAAGCCAATGTTGGTGGCATCACAATTCCGGACTTCAAGCTCTATTACAAAGCTGTCATCATCAAGACACCATGGTACTGGCACAAAAACAGACACATAGATCAATGGAACAGAATAGAGAGCCCAGAAATAGACCCTCAACCCTCAACTCTAAGGTCAACTAATCTTCGACAAAGCAGGAAAGAATGTCCAATGGAAAAAAGACAGCCTCTTCAATAAATGGTGTTGGGAAAATTGGACAGCCACATGCTGAAAAATGAAACTGGACCATTTCCTTACACCACACACAGAAATAGACTCAAAATGGATGAAGGACCTCAATGTCAGAAAGGAATCCATCAAAATCCTTGAGGAGAACACAGGCAGCAACCTCTTCGACCTCAGCCACAGCAACATCTTCCTAGGAACATTGCCAAAGGCAAGGGAAGCAAGGGAAAAAATGAACTATTGGGATTCCATCAAGATCAAAAGCTTTTGCACAGCAAAGGAAACAGTTAACAAAATCAAAAGACAACTGACAGAATGGGAGAAGATATTTGCAAACAACATATCAGTTAAAGGACTAGTGTCCAAAATCTATAAAGAACTTAGCAAACTCAACACCCAAAGAACAAATAATCCAATCAAGAAATTGGCAGAGGACATGAACAGACATTTCTGCAAAGAAGACATCCAGATGGCCAACAGACACATGAAAAAGTGCTCCATATCACTCGGCATCAGGGAAATACAAATCAAAACCACAATGAGATATCACCTCACACCAGTCAGAATGGCTAAAATCAACAAGTCAGGAAATGACAGATGCTGGCAAGGATGCGGAGAAAGGGGAACCCTCCTACACTGTTCGTGGGAATGCAAGCTGGTGCAATCACTCTGGAAAACAGCATGGAGGTTCCTCAAAATGTTGAAAATAGAATTGCCCTATGACGCAGCAATTGCACTACTGTGTATTTACCCTAAAGATACAAACGTAGTGATCCGAAGGGGCACGTGCACCCGAATGTTTATAGCAGCAATGTCCACAATAGCCAAACTATGGAAAGAACCTAGATGTCCATCAACAGATGAATGGATCAAGAAGATGTGGTATATATACACAATGGAATACTATGCAGCCATCAAAAGAAATGAAATCTTGCCATTTGCGACAACATGGATGGAACTAGAGTGTATCATGCTTAGCGAAATAAGTCAAGCAGAGAAAGACAACTATCATATGGTCTCCCTGATATGAGGAAGTGGTGATGCAACATGGGGGCTTAAGTGGGTAGGAGAAGAATCAATGAAGCAAGATGGGATTGGGAGGGAGACAAACCATAATTGACTCTTAATCTCACAAAACAAACTGAGGGTTGCTGGGGGGAGGGGGTTTAGGAGAAGGGGGTGGGGTTATGGACATTGGGGAGGGTATGTTCTTTGGTGAGTGCTGTGAAGTGTGTAAACCTGGCGTCTCACAGACCTGTACCCCTGGGGATAAAAATATATGTTTATAAAAAATAAAAAATAAAAAAATAAAAAATAAAAAAAATAATAAACTATTACATCAATTAGAAAATTGTTCACTGGGCGCCTGGGTGGCTCAGTGGGTTAAGCCTCTGCCTTCAGCTCAGGTCATGATCCTGGGGTCCTGGGACCAAGCCCCGCATCAGGAAAATCTGCTCAGCAGGGAGCCTGCTTCCCCCTCTCTCTGCTTGCCTCTCTGCCTACTTGTGATATCTCTCTCTGTCAAATAAATAAATTTAAAAAGAAAAAAAGAGAAAATTGTTCATTATTAGTAAAGATTAAGAGGAGCAGGACCTTGCAAGAATATTTGTTTCCTTGAAGTATTCTATTCAGTTTCTTTAACTTTGTTTTATATTTCTTCTTTGACACTGTGTGAATCATAACACTTTTATGCTTTCAACAACCGCTTATTGAGTACCTTCTGTATGCTAACACTATGCCAGGAAACTGAGGGACATGATGACTAAGTGATACTGAATCTTTTCTCTATAAAGAGCCTACATTCCATAAACATGTAAATACATGTGTTTAAATTTAAAAATTTTTTAAAAAGTTCCATGACCAAAATGAAATACAATATGTAATGTTTTGATAATCTCATTATCTGGCATTTTTGGATTCCTATTCTTCTGTCAATCCTCATTTTTTTTTTCCTTTCAGCTAATCTCTGAATTTGGATGGGGTATTCACCTTAACCACAGGATTCACTAAACATTGACATGATCCCAATCTGAAGGTTAAATCCCTATAAGTCTATTCCAATTATTATAGTCCTTTTAATTCCATTTCTCTTTTCAGTGAATGATATTGCTTTTTGACATAATTTTCTCATGGGGAAGGAGGTCACAGAAGTTTACATGTTTATTCAGGGGCTTTAGAATTTTTGTTTGTTTGTTTTATCTGTTTTCTTGTGATTTTTCTTATAAAATGATATACACATTGGACAATGCCTCTTTAATATTTGTGAACATTACATTTGCACATGCATTCTTAGAAGAGGGCGGCTTTCTGGGGAGAGACCTGAGGGCAAAATTAGCACACTGAGGGAACACTGGGAAGATAAAAAGAATCAGGGGTATTAATAATACTGGTGAGCAGCTGAATTTTAGGTATACTCTGGAATCAAGGTTTCTTTTTAAAGGAAATAATTTTTTTCTCCATAACAGTGTTTATGCCAGCTCCATTGGGGCTTATAATATTTACTTGAATGATGCAATTAAAGTGCACCATCTTATGATTTTAATTTTAATGATTTTAATGCAATGGTGCATTAAAAATGCAATCAATTTTTTATTTTCTTAAATAGCACTGATTTCTCTGGAAGTAAAAGGTTCTTTGCAAACATAAACTTTCAAATAAACTGAATTTTTTTGAAATGTAGAATTATGCTGGAGAACAAAAGCAGATATTAAATAATGATTTATGAAATGACAAATCATAGTATGATTACCTCAAACTTGAAATAGAAGAAATTTAATATGATAAATAAATCAAAATTAGTCTCTACAGTTGATTTCAAAAGTAAAGATAAGATTTATTTATTTTTTAAAATATTTTATTTATTTATTTGACAGAGAGCACAAGTAGGGGGTGAGGTAGAGGGAGAAGCAGGCTTCCTGCCGAGCAAGGAGCCAGAAGGCAGAGACTGAATGACGAGGTCACCCGGATGCACCTAAAGATATGATTTAAAGCAAAAGAAAGGCACCATCAATGGAGAAATAATTATTCATAATATACGATTAGAATCTTGGTAGGCAGAAAAAGTTAGTTTGGAGCCATTCTTCTTCATATACAACAGCCAAAATCTAGACAGATTAGAGTTAATTATTTTTAAAGAATTAAAGTTGTACTTAGAAGAAAATAGAAGTTGATATTATCAGATATCTGAAATGAACATGTGTCCATATATAAGCCAGTAAACACCTGGAGTAAAGGGACTGGAAGGATGAGTCTAGGTATGTAAAGAACCTAACCAGGAAATGAATGGTGGATCAGCTTCCCTGAGTCGGTTAGGAGGGGTATATATAGTACCAAAACACCAAAGCTGTGCTGGAAAGAAAAAGTATGAAAGGAAAATATTACTATATTATTACAAATTTAAAATGATATGAAATATTTTAAAAGACAATAGAGAAATATATTTGCAAAGCATTTTTATATCAAATACTTAAACTACAAAAAATCATTATATAAATCAAGTCATACAACACATCCTTTATCCAGAAACTTCCTTTGTGTCCCTTTCTAGTCAATGTACAATTAAGATCCCAATAACTAGTCAACAAAAGGTAAAGATTACCAATTAAATGATTGTATTTCAAACAAGAGAATATTTTAAATGCATTAAAAATATTATAAAGCTAAGTGGAAATATGGATGTCCATTATTTGTTAATTTTGAATAAGCACCTGGTATTCATTGAAAACAACTGAAAGAGAACATACACACATGCATACACAAACACATATTAGTATTTGTGTGTAAGTGTTATGATCAATCCATCAAGCTGCTAACTTGGGAAATGAATGGATAAACCCTGGCATACTGCTGCTCCCAACTTCTCTATCCAGGGAATCCTGAGGGGTCCAGACAAATCAAAAGCTGCGTCTAACAATGCTGTGTGGAACAACTCAGATAGATTCATTGAGAGACAAGTGTCTGGAAAAAAAGAAAAGGATACATTTATTTTGGATACAGGCACCCGGGGGAGGTGGCAGACACAAAACTTAACAACCGACCTCTCCACTGATAACATGGACACCTAGAGTTTTATGAAGAGACACTGGGCGGTACATGCAACAGAGCAGGCAGAGAGCACATCATCACAGGTGGGTGCTGGTATGTGATCAGCCTGTGATCATGGGCAATGAAAGGGATGTATGGAGTGTGGGCTTCTAGGCATTCCACAGCTATGAGGGTTTTTGTGGTCTGGTAGTTGCAATATCCCATTCATCGCAAGACACCCTCATCAATGCCACAAGAAAGTGTGCTAAAAAAGAAGTACAATGGGTTTTAGTTATATCAAGAGTTAAGTGGTCTGTTTCTGGTTTGAATCTTGCGTACTATAGTTGAAAAACTGGGCTCACTAACAAGGTTTACAAAATTATAGATTGATTATTTTCTTCCTTCTTTCCTCCCTCTCCTCCTCCCCCCCTTCCTTCTTCTTTCCTAACTTTCTGATATGTTGTTACATTATTTTATTAAAATATGCATGATTCCCAAGCATGATATGTACACATCCATCAATACTATGTAATCCATGGTGCCCTATATAAAAAATAAAAGCAGAAACGCATTTGTATTTATCATACACTAGCTTCATTTCAGCAAAAGGTTAACGATGATTTTTAAAAGTTTATTTTCCTTGAAGACCTAAAAAATACTTAAGGTATCTAGTGAAATAATTTAAAAATTTCCACAATAATTTTCCACTTTAATTTACTTAACTTGACATATGTCTGAATGACAATCTCTGGTTACTGCATAAACAAGAAAAGTTCCCCTAAATTTGTGCTAATACTTACATGTAGTGGAATTGCACCAGACTACCACACTATCCCTCTACTACTACAATCTTCTTTTTTAACTGTTCCTGTGTCAGAGTAATTGATGAGAAATCATCTGAATATATGACATAAATGCCTATGTAAAACATTTTTCAACTGTGACTGAGTTTAGGGCTTCAATCTGTGAATGCATTACTTTATCGCCACAACAAAAGTACTCAGTGTATTCTTAGATCAATTTATATTCTAATCTACCCCAATCCCTGTAAAATGATAAAAATTTGCAAATTCTCATTGGAGTATGCATGGAAATATTTGTGATTCAGCTAAAAAAAGTTGAGCTGGAAGAATATTCAATTAAATTTAATGGGCTATATTTATGAGTTTTGTAAATCACTTTTGTGTAAAAACAAATTATCACTAGCTGTCCTATTAAAGAAATATTCATTCAAATAGACCAATTTGACCTTAATAATGTGAATGTCCATGATTTTTTTTACTGCCTAAGGGTGCAGATATGGGTTTCCAAACTTTTTTTATAGAAAGCTAATAGATAATATATTTATCATGATATTATAACTTCCTAGAAATCATTCCTCAGAGAAGATTGAGATTGGAGTCTATTGTATTTATGCAGATTTTATTTATTTTTCTTTTATTTTTTGTAAGCAATAAAGTAGAATATCAGATATCTTTTCTTGTTAGTGTTAATAATGTATTTCAGTAATCTGTCCTAATAATAGGAAGAATGTAAAGGAGGTGGATGGTATTGTATTTTCTTACATTAGTATTTTGAGGTAGAATTTGTATAATGTTAATCTCCAAGATCTGAAGTGTCCACTTCAATGAGTAGTTTTGACTATGGTACATATCCATAAAATTACCATTTAAATCAAGATATATACACCCCCATTACCCAGAAACTTCCCCCATGTCTTTTTCTGGACAATGTAGTACCTTTCCTGCCTCCACCATTATTAGGGACTTTTAAAAAAATTTTAATATCCTAGATAGATTATTAATGCCTATTCTTAGAAGTAGAACTATGATGAACATTCTCTTTGCAGCTTTTTTTTGCTTTTAACATAATGTCTGTGGGATCAAAGCTTGATAAGTTCACGTGCCAGTATTTTGTACATTTTTTGTTGCTGAGTAGTATTCCATCGTATGAATGTAAAACAGTTTGTTTATCCATTCTCCTGTTGATGGTTTTTGGCTTTTTTACATGGGGCTATTGTGACTTAACAGTATTTTCTGGGGGAAGAGGCAGGGCAGGAAGGAATACCTAGGGTTGAAATTCATAGACATTTGAGTGGCTTCCAGTTTGGTGGTGTTATGAATAAAGTTTCTATGAATATCTTGAACTAGCATTTTGTGGATATGAGTGTGTTTTGTTATTGCTGTTATCTTGGTAAATACCTAGGAGTAGAATTGTTCATTATAGTATAAGTAGGTGTATGTTTAATTTTATAAGAAAGTGCCAAACAATTATCCAAACCAACTGTAACATTATACATTTTTGCCAGCAAGGCATGAGAATTCCAGTTTCTCCACAATTGCACAAATATTTGCTTATAATATTAACAATTGTAGTAGTTATATGGTAGTGTTTAATTTGCATTTTTCTGAAATGTAAATGTATTTTGATCTTTTTTTTCATATGATTATAGTTATCCCAATTTCTTCTGTGTAGGATCCAAGTCTTTTGTTTCATTTCAGTTATAAAAATTATTATTCTACTCTTGTTAAGGTATTTCATAAATGTCAATTAAATGAATTGAAAGTATTCCTTTAATTTTCCAAACACTTACAAGTTTCTGTCTAATTCCTTTACCAATAATGGGCTGAGGAATATGAAAATTTCTAAATATAATTACAGATTTCTTATTTCTTTCTCCATTTCTGTCAATTTTAAACTTCTATTATATATTTACATCTTCTTGAAGAATTGAAACTTTTTTAAAAAATAAAAGACTCTAGTATTCTGGTATTCAGAGAATGTCTTTTTTCTTAAAGTCTCCTTTTTAAAAATTTGAATACACTACTTCATATTTCTTTGTATTAGTGTTTTCTTAAAAATATCTTTTCCTTTTTTGTTTTTCTTAGCTTTTAATATATCTATGAGTTTGTTCATTTTTCTTTCTAAAGTTTTTATTTATTTATGAGACAGAGCACAAAGGAGAGGGAGAGAGAGAATCGGAAGCAGGATCTATGCTGTGTGAGTATGATGTGGGGCTGGATCTCACCCCTACAAGATCATGACCTGACCTAAAACCAAGAGTTGGATGCTCAACTGACTGAGTCACCCAGGTACCCCCATATCTATGAGTTTAACATGTAGTTGTTTTAAACAGCAAATTTTGGGGTCCTATCTTTCAATCCAATCTACAGTCTCTTCCTTTCTTTTTTCCCTAGAAAATTTAAGCAACTCATATATAATTAATTATTAAAAATAGTGGATTTGATTAATATCCTCAATATTTGTTTTATAATTGTTGCATCTGTTGTTTTTACTTTTTTCTACCTTTTTTTTTTTTTAAGATTTTATTTATTTGACAGAGATCACAAGTAGGCAGAGAGGCAGGTAGAGAAAGGAGGAAGCAGGCTTCCCGCTGACCAGAGAGCCCAATGCCGAGCTAGATCCCAGAGTCCTGGGATCATGACCTGAGCGGAAGTCAGAGGCTTTAACCCACTGAGCCACTCAGGCACCCTTTTTTCTACCTTTTTAGTATTATAGTGTTCTTTTTTTGTTATTTTTTCCTTTTTTAAATTTCATTTTCTCATCATGAATATTTTTATTTTTAACTATCTATGTTTAAGTTTTTAACTGTTGTGATAGGAATATAATATACATTTTCAAATTATCACAAATACCTGTGACTTAATACTATTTCATGTATAATGAAAGACCCCTTACTAAAAGAAGGCTTATTTACATAATTATCATCCAATATGTCAGGAGGAAATTTACTAGCTGACTCATTGAATCTGGTTTTAGCTCTGTTGTGGTTTTCCTCTCAGTTTTCAAACATCTAATTTTATTATCCTCTGGCTTCTGTTATCTTCTGGCTAATCTTATTCTTAGTATTTGGTTATTTTTACACACAAAACTGGTCACAAGATACCGTCACATTTAAGAGGTAGAAAAATAGGCTCCTCTTGATAGGAGATCCTGCAAAATATTGTGGCCATGATTTCCAGTCTAAAAAAGACTATATTAATCCCACGCATAAATGTGCTCACCGTCTTCTCCAAAAGTTTTATCACAATACTGCATGAGAACATGATTAGAGTTCAGTATCTTGTTATCTAAAACACTTCCAAAAGTGGATGAGGCAACTTAAGTTTTGTTCAAAATTTACAGTTTCTCAGTAACTAAGAGACTTATAAGATACAAATACCGCTACACTCCAAAATCACAAGGGTGAGGCAGGGACAAGACAATAGCAAGAGCCATTTTCAATCAATAAAGAGAGGAATGAGAGCAAATAGTAGTCATGATTTCTCAGAAATTTTGAAATTTGGTCAGATTTCTCCAGAGCTCGAAGAATACAGAATAGGTCTTCCTGGTATCCAGTTTGGCAACCTGAGGTTGTCTATCGTCTGTGCTCTTGGGTCACCATCTGAGTCATCCATCCATGCTTCTTTTTTGTAAACCATGTTTCATGTTTACAGCTGGGAAGATTTATCAGCCTGATTCCTGCTTAAAGGTATTTGGTGAATCTTGGTAAAAGTTACCTGTTTGTTTGAAATGAATATATATTGCAGTTTAGGTTGAAGTGTGACTAAGTTTTCATTGTATTGTTCAAAATGTTTACATACTTACTAATTTTGCATTTGAGTTTGTGTGTGCCTGTGTATCTGCAGATACTTAAAAGGTAACTTTTTCTTAAAAAGACATTTTCAAATTACTTTAAAATCACTAACTATAGTTGAAATTTTTTCTGTATATTATGTTAATTTCCTCAACATTTTGTTGCAGAAATATGTAAACCATATTACTAGGCAGTTAGTTTTAGGATGGTTTATTTTCTGTGAAATTGGTTGTTTTATAGTTACAAACTGCCCCTTCTCATCTCTACTAGTATTTCTTATCTTAAATATAGATTTTTTTATGACATCAATGTTTCTTTTAGTTAGAATTTGACTAGAATTTTATTTCCATCCTTTTTATAACAATGCATTTGTCCATAGAGTCAGTGTTTCTTGAGAGCAGCAAGTTTTTAAAGGTCAATTCTGACATCCTCTTAATTATAATTAGAATATTATGTACATTGAATACAGTTACTTGTATCTGTGGGTTTAATAATACCAATGTACTTTTTTGTTTTTGTTTATCTCTACATTGACCTTTTTGCTTCCCTTATTAACCTATATTTTTTAGGTTTTTTTTTTTAATTTTACTTTTTATAAATATATAATGTATTTTTATCCCCAGGGGTACAGGTCTGTGAATCATCAGGTTTACACACTTCACAACACTCACCATAACACATACCCTCCCCAATGTCCATAACCCCACCCCCTTCTCCCAACCCCCCTTCCTCCAGCAACCCTCAGTTTGTTTTGTGAGATTAAGAGTCACTTATGGTTTGTCCCCCTCCCAATCCCATCTTGTTTCATTCATTCTTCTCTTATTAACCTATTTTTTAAAATTTATTTTTCCTTTCACTAGCTCATTAATATACATGCTTTTATTATTTATTTGATGGTTACTCCAGAATTTTTTATGTATACCCAGTGAAAAATATACCTTCCTACTTTATTATTTTTGTCACTTCCTAGGCAATGCAAAAAAGTTTTCCACTTCATCTCTTTTTTACTCTTAACTTCTGTGAAATATTTGTCATGTTTTTCAAATCTACAATGCTTTTATTTCTTTCTGACCTACATGTTTTCATACAGAAAAATTATCATTCTACCTGAGTAGACCCTTTTATAATTTTCTTATAGTGCATATACACTGATGTTAAATTCTCTCATTACGGTGAAAAAACATACATTAGGGGTGCCTGGTTGGCTCAGTGGGTGAAAGCCTCTGCCTTCGGCTCAGGTCATGATCCCAGGGTCCTGGGATTGAGCCCCAAGTTGGGCTCTCTGCTCTGCATGGAGCCTGCTTCTTCCCCTCTTTCTCTCTCTGCCTGCCTCTCTGCCTACTTGTGATTTCTCTCTCTCTGTCAAATAAATAAAAAATCTTTAAAAAAATACATTATTTTTTTTACTGGAGATTATTTTTACTGGATATTGAAGTCTTTATTGACAGTAATTTTCTTTCAACCTTTCAAGGTACTCTGATTACTCTATGCTGTTACTATTATTATTATATTTTTCTGGTCACAGGTTAGTTCACAGGCTTATTGTGAGGACTTTGAAATGAATATTAGAGATATATGAATGTAATACATATAATATACATTTGTATTCCTACACACTTACTATGATAGTTTTCTTCATGTGGTCCATTAAAAAAGAAAAATCAGTTTTGGAAAATTTGCTAGTATGCTATCAAATATTAATATGTCAGCCTTTTTCTCCTCTTATATTGGAACTTAATTTACTTACTTATTTATTTATTTATGATTAAGTAGGCTCCACGTCCAACATAGGGCTTGAACTCCTAAGAGTTGCACACTCCACCAACTGAGCCAGACAGATACATATGGAACTCTAGTTATGAGACTATCCAAATTTTGCATCATTTCACACATGTCTACAATTTATTAATTCATTTTTATCTACAGCTCTCTGCTAATCTGATTAATTTATTCTTATATTTTTCTAGTTCACTAATATTTGTTCTAGTATTCATTCTGCTTCTAACTTTTATTTTTGTATATGTATTTTTTAAATTCTGGCATTCTATTAAGTTTTTAAACTTCTGATTCTCTAGTAAAATTCATTATTTTATAAAAAAATAGTTTCTTAAAATATTAGCCATAGTTTTAATTTTTGTCCAGTAAGTTGGATTACTTATTTGTATGTTTGTTTATATCATATTTTCTTTATGATTTTAACCACTTGGCTCAATATTCTGGTAAATCTAGTAATTTGTTTTTTATTTAATATAAGACTTTGGTATGATAAATTGTATACATTTTGGATGACATTATCTTCCTCCAGAGAAGATTTAATTCCTTTGGCAGAGGGGTGTAAAAGTAAGGTTACCTTGAGGCTATTACTAATTTTTCCTTTACTTATATGGCATCTTCAATTATCCCAGACACCTCAGCTAAAAGCCTGAAGTGTTCCTCGGGCCCTTCCTTCTTTCAGGCTTGAACTTCCAGGATTTGTCATCCTCTTAGTACTGTATTAATGCTAGAATCTATCCATGGTGTTGTTTTTGGTTAGTAAATACTGTAGAGGTCACTTATAGGCAACAGTGGAAACCAGAGTAAGGTAAAAGGGCCCACAACGACCACCCAGCTGAATCCAAACAGGCTCATTAAGTGACCCACTTCGAAATAACCATAGTCTTAACTGACCAATTACTTCTAGGCACATTCCTAAGATTACCAAAAAAGGAAAATTCCATATGTTCTCATACTCACTCCACCCCACAACTGTGGTCCCACTGCCTCATCACAGGCACTCTCTTTGTTGTCCTGCCTGTCCCTTCCTTGGAGTATATTCAGTAAACTCTGTCTTCTTTGTTTTGCCTTGGGTGAATTCCTTCACTGCCCATTCCACTGGCTTCCACCCAATTGGATTCCCCCACATTTAGGGCCTCCATCCATTTAGGAGAGACACTACAAATATGTTTTGTTCAATTTCTCAGAGATTTGACTATTTATGTGCAACATATAATTTGCCACATGCATCAAAGAGAAATCTACTGCAGAACATCAGGTTCACTTCTCAGTGGCCATTTTTTCTCTGAAATTCTTGTCTCTGGAATCTTTTCTGCATTTAAAGACTCAAACTCCATTTTTTCCCCCAAAGTTATTGAAACTGTAGAAAATAATATGTAGATTTATTTTTCTTAGGTCTCTATGACCCTGGGTGTGAATTAGCAAATACTCTGAGGATAAAATGCTGAAGAGAAGTTTGGTTTGGATAAATGCACTTCCCTTATCACAAAGGTCTTGGCTTCTTAAGTGCTTATTGCATTTGAAGGCTATTTGATATTTCAAACCATTGTTTTATATTTTATCCAACTTTATAGATGTTCTTTGTGGGGAGATCAGTCGGAAACCAGTGATGGAGTTCTATATGCAGAGTGCTGCATATGGAGTATTAGCTAGAGGGAAATAGACTCAATACTGAACAAATTTTAAAAAAGTATTTTTATTGCTAAAACCAAAAAATACAAAAGTTTTGTGCTGTATTTCCATGTTTTATTGCCCCCAAATATATACTTTAGCTTTATTGCCTTATATTTTTGTTATTTTTATCTAATTTCCTGCATAACTAATTAAAAAAAGAGATAAGAGAATATATCCATATACTCCCAGATTCTAAGGAACTTACAAACTCTCCACAACAGTCAATTCAATACCTGATTTAAACTCCTTTGAAATATTCTTTTAAATGATAACTATATGATAATTATTTATGTGTAGTATATTTATAACCTTTCAAAGAAAACTGGCAAGGAAATGACAATCTATTCTTTAAAGAGTCTTAAAGCATTCTTCCATACCTGCTTATTAATTGTATCTATGGAAAATTAATTCTATTCTTAAATGGACTTTTGGATTATCTATAATAGTGTGTGTGTGTGTGTGTGTGTGTGTGTGGTGTGGTGTGTGTAATTGCTTTATATTGGATGGGATTAGACATGTCAGGTTTACATTTCTATGAATTTCTACAATTTACCATAACTAAAATATGTCAAGAAAATGTACTACAGGAACAAAAGAATTATAGAAACTAATGGTGAGTATATAGATTTAAATTACATATTGCCATATTATTCTTGCTCCTGAACTCACAAAATATTTTGGATGCAGTTTATGGGAGAAAATTACTTCTTACATCTGATATTAGATGCCATAGTTATGGAAATTTTCTCCCTGGATAGCTCCTTTCTTATTCACCACCAAATTACTATTATCATAACAGCTGTGTCAGCTAGCCAGAGTTCTTCTTTAAGCAAATGGGAGTTATGCAATCTTTCACTCACTGTCATGCAAGATAAACTACAATCTCATAATAATGCTGGAGTTCTACATAAAAACCAATTACATAGCAGTGGCCCATCTATTGAAGTATTAAAACCTAACAAGAAGTAGTCAAGCTTTACTTTTCCAGGTTGGAATTAATGTGAACTAACAACATGATGCAAATTTAAAAGTAAATTTAAATCGCATGCTAGAGGAATATTTTAGAAAAAATTGAAAATAATTATATAAAATGGTGAGCCAATTAAAATTAGGAGTATGGTACAATACAAAACATGTTATCTGTGGTTATCAACATTATTTAAAATTGCTGATTACAAATTGATCAGATACAATACATAAGTTTAGTAGCTTATAAAATAAGTCTGTGTTTATCACTTCATTTAGTCTTCAGGGGGAAAAAGAGTAATATAACTTTCTAACCCCTAAATATGCTTTATACTGAATTTAAAATCCTAATAAGATGCTAACACATTATCATGATTTGTGAAAATAAATAATTTCATATGTTTCATACATTTGGTTCAATGAGTGGAAATATTTTAGAAACTTTAAAGATCTCCTCAATACTAGAAAATTCAACTTGTGGCTTTTTACATATGTTGCAAACAGGATTTCTTCTAATTTTATTTTTTGTCTTTTTAAATATTTATTGATAATGATTTTTACTAGTTTGCGTTTAAAGGAACAAATACAGTGTTTTTCCTCTTTAAGTATGGCAACATAAATAAATACCCTGCTCATCAAACCTGCTCAATTTTTTTAAAATGTAGAGATGAGCTTACATTTAAATACAAATTAACTAGATGGCAAAAATAGAGAAAAGAGGTATCTGAATAGAGAGAAATTCCTTGCAGACATCTATACACCTGGTGATTTGGGCTTGGTTTTCAATACGGTATTCAGAGACAAAGCTCAGGACTTGTTCTAGTGGAAGTTCCAAAGAATACCTTCAAATAATGTGGAACTGCAAAGAACTATAGTTCTTACAAGTAAACTAGAAATAAATCCATGCCTCTAAGAGACAGCAAAGAAAATTACCCACCTAAAAGCTTGATATAGAGCTTAAATAGAAAAATACCTTCAGGGTGCCTGGGTGGCTCAGTGGGTTAAGCCTATACCTTCAGCTCAGGTCGTGATCTCAGGGTCCTGGGATCAAGTCCTGCATCTGCCTACTTGTGATATCTCTGTCAAATAAATAAATAAAATTTTTTAAAAAAAGGAAAAAAAGAAAAATACCTTCACAGAATTTATAAAATTTATAAAAATGGCATCTACTTATTCTATACATTTTTGTAGATAAAATTAAGTGTGTGTGTGTGTGTGTGTGTGTGTGTGTGTGTGTATATACTTAAAGATATACTTTAAGGGGTGCCTGGGTGGCTCAGTGGGTTAAGCTGCTGCCTTCAGCTCAGGTCATCATCTCAGGGTTCTGGGATCGAGTCCCACATCGGGCTCTGCTTGGTAGGGAGCCTACTTCCCTCTCTCTCTCTCTCTCTGCCTGCCTCTCTGCCTACTTGTGGTCTCTCTCTGTGAAATAAATAAATAAAATCTAAAAAAAAAAAAAAAGATATACTTTAAAATTTTTTTATGCATTATTTTCCCTAATTTTTTACTGTATGGCTATTGTCTTCACTTGTTTGCTTGGAAACACTTTCCCCACTCCAGAGGAAGATTAATATTTACATTTTGAAGTATAGTTCTGGTTTCTTTTTATATTTAATCATTTAATCCACAGAAATACTAATTGAAGTTTGGGATGAGGAAGGAGTTGAACAATTATTTCCACAATTATTTTTTTCTAGATTTTTATGCTCTCATAAGTTATTATTAAAATTAATGTGTGGGTAAGTTTAAGGAGTATTATCATGCAAATATTTAGAGTTCTCTCTCATGGGTTCCTTCTATTTTTGTAAATTTTATCCATAGGTACTTGTTTGCACTTAGGGCTAATATCATATTTCTTTTTTACCTAGATTTTAGAGCTTTATAGCAAAACATTTGTCTGTTTATTGTAACATGATATGATACAGTATAATACTTTTATTTCTTGCTTTATTTGTCTGTTTTTTTTTTTGTGAAGGTAAAACAAATATATCTCTCCTTTTTTTTTTTAAGATAATCCTAGATTTTTATCACTTAGTTTTTTTTTATTGTTTTATTAACATTTAAGGCTGTATTTAGCAATATGAAATAAAAGGGTTTTTTTTTTTTTCTGTTTTGTTTCATCTTTCTATCTTTATTACTCCTTTCCCTGATAATAATGTCATTGATGTGGTTTTGGAATACAGGTGAGGTTTGGTAGGGAAAGATCTGGAGCAATGATCAAGAAAGAATTCTTGAAATGTCTTAGGCAAATTGGTGGTTTTGGTGGCTTTATTAAAGCATGGGGACAGGACTCCTGGACAGAAAGGGTTGTTGCGCCCTGGGGTTGTGAGGGGTGGCTGATTATATACTTGGGAGTTGGGGGAGGTAAGGAAAAGGGAGGTTTCAAAAGGATTTTCATGTGTTAAAAAAGACAGGATACCAAAGCCTTGCCAATGTCAAGTGTAAGTTGTTTTTCCCTTTAGCAAGTCATTAACATTAGAACCATTGGGAGCTTCATGGAATAATGTCAGGAATATCCCACCCAGGAGTGTGTGTGTTGTTTGGGGATGTTGCAGGGTGTCAGCTTCTACTTTGTCCTTAGCTAGCCTTCTACTCCCTCATCATCATGACATTTTTTTTTCTTTTTGGTTGGTATATAATTGGTTATCATTTCCTTTATTTTGTGTGCATAATTGTTTATCCATTTGTTTTACTTTAAGTATATTGTAGACAAAGTATAGTTGATTTTTTTTTTAACTCAATCTATGAATCTTGTATCTGGTCAGCTTGTTTCATTACCTTTCTTCTATTAATGTTTCATTGTTGTTTCCCTTGGTTTCCATATATTACAATAAGCAGAATCATGTATAATTTATTTTTAAAAATACATTAGTATAGTCTAGATTATAATATCAAGGAGAAGATGATGTACAGATACCTTAAGGAAAATTTGAGCTATATTCATTGACTGTTATTTGAATATTTGTAAATTTCTTAGAGATGGACTATTTTTACATTTTAACTTAGATTATAGCTAACTCATTAACTGCAAAACACTTAATACCTCTTTTAATTATACTTACATATAAAATATGTCTTATAATTTTCTGGTTGGCAATAAGGGACATGAGTATTTTTCATGGCAGTAATACTCATTCCAGTTGTCAAGGAGGAAAAACTTCTTCTGCCCTATGGTCTTTCTAGCTGGACTTAGAATCAAATTTGATGAAAGACAGATTAATAAGAGAAAAATCAGATTTAATAGCCAAAGTACTAGGGCCACACAGACATGAAATTCCAAAGACAGGGAGGCAAGATGAAGCCTATATGAACTAAAGAGAAGAACGGGGACTGAGGATACAGAGGGGAGAAAACTCATGAACAAGAAGGTAATGAAGGTTATTTTGGGAAAAGCAAATTTGCTCTATTAGACAGATAAGTTCCTTGGTAAAGAGGAGCCTCTGTAAATAAGCTTTCTTCCTATAGCAGGCTCTCCTTTCCAATGTAAATGTAGGCAGTTATGGGGAGGCAGAGAGCTTTTATTTCATCTACAGGGTTTTTATTAACTTTTAAAGATGTATTTATTTATGAGAGAGAGTGTGCATGTGTGGGGGGAGGCTAGAGGGAGAGAATCTTCAGGTAGACTTTCCAATGAGTGTGGACACCGACATGTGACCCAATGGCATGCATGACCCATGAGATCGTGACCTGAGCTGAAACCAAAAGTCGAATGCTTAAGTGACTGAATCACCTAGGCGCTTTGAGTTTTTTATTACTTTTAACTTGAAATAATCTTTTGCAAAGGGGCATATTTTGGGGCAGCTCATCCTACAGCCCTTCATAATCAATGAAGGTCTATTTTGCATTTTATAAGTTGTTTCTGATGTAGGAACGATGTTAGGATTCGAAACCAAAAACCAAGAAAGAATTCTTGAGACATCTTTGGTGCAAAAAGGCGGTTTTATTAAAGCATGGGGACAGGACTAGTGGGCAGAAAGAGCTGCACCTGGGTCATGAGGAGTGGCCCATTATATACTATCAAGTTGGGAGAGGGTTTGGGATAGTAAATCTCTGAGGAATTTGGAAGCAAGGTTTCCAGGACCTTGAGGGAGCTAGCTAGCTATTGTTGGGAAAAGGTCATTTATTACCATCTGTTAAAACCTTAATCATGAGACCCTTCAGATGTATATTGGGGGCAATATTCTTGGAGGATGATTGCCAACACATATCATGGGTTTTTAGAGATAAAGGAAATTTCTGAAGGACTTTTTATAGGTTAAAATTGACTTACAGGATCCTTGGGGTCAGACTAAGATCCCCTTTTGTCCTTCGTGAAGTATTAACATG
>NC_081561.1:42105403-42117617 GCF_022355385.1 Mustela nigripes | reverse complement strand
GAGGCATTGAGTCACTAGAGGAATGTCACTCTGCCTGTTTCAAGGATTTGTCAATGGGCTGTATAGTAAAAAGATTTAATAACTTTTCTTCTGCCTTTGTTTCCACATAAAAAGGACAGGTTAAGGTAGGTGCTCTTATTATAACTCCTTTGAGTTATTTATTACACTATTCTTTAAACAACTTTTCTTTATCTATATGAGCTCCTTTGAGTGCAGAAAGGACATTCCTTTACCCTTGTATACTATAAATGATGTGGAGAACAAAGGCAAAAGGAAATGTAGATAGAGGCATTGAGTCACTAGAGGAATGTCACTCTGCCTGTTTCAAGGATTTGTCAATGGGCTGTATAGTAAAAAGATTTAATAACTTTTCTTCTGCCTTTGTTTCCACATAAAAAGGACAGGTTAAGGTAGGTGCTCTTATTATAACTCCTTTGAGTTATTTATTACACTATTCTTTAAACAACTTTTCTTTATCTATATGAGCTCCTTTGAGTGCAGAAAGGACATTCCTTTACCCTTGTATACTATAAATGATGTGGAGAACAAAGGCAAAAGGAAATGTAGATAAAATTAAAACTCCTTACAACTTGCAGCCCATTGACAAATACTTAAGGAAGGCAGAGTATGACATTTCTCCAGGAACTCCCAACTGCCTTAATGTTAATGCTTTGCTAGAGGAAAAAAGAAACAATCTTAGCTTGACAGCAGCCAGGTCTTCAGGATCCTAGAAGTCTTCTTTAAGATGAAAATCCTGTTGGAAACTGCCTTTGTCTCTACCCCTTCCAACTGAAAAGTATGTAATCAATCCTGCCTCACAGGCCCAGTGCAGCAATTTCTGTACAAGGATCCTATTCCTATGTTTTAATAAAACCACCTTTTTTACACTGAAGATGTCTCAAGAATTCTTTCCTGAACTCACATCAAATCATGTCATCATGATTATAAAAATATTAAAAGGACAATGGCATCAATATTAAATATTAGCCATTAAAAATAAAGTTCAATTAAAAATTCTAATATTCTTTATATTTTTATCATCATCAACAATACTCTAAAATGGCATGAAAACAGCTGTAGGAAACATATCTTGATCTTTATTTATATTAATGATCTGTCTTTCAGTAAAATTATACCTGTCTTGATGAGAAATTATTTCTTGACTTTCTTTTAATCCATATATACCATACCTTAAAACATTAACAGTAATATACTCTCCTTATTAAGAACAGAGTGTCTGATTTATTCCAAAATGATTGGTGTTGATAATTGATACAAATGAAAATTGTTTCTTCTTTGAATGTCATTGGCCTGATGGTTATGGGGAAGTTTAGAAGAACATGATCATCTGTTACCCTCATAAAAATATGAAAACAGCAACAGCACATCTGATGTTGAAGGAAAAAATTGCATTAACAATCAGTGTCTTGCAAAATTGGAATTAGAAATTCTGTCTGAGAAAGCAAATCAATAAAAACAAACACGCAAGCAGTGGAGAGAGGCAGAGGGAGAAGCGGAATCCCTGCTCAGCCTAGATCCTATCCTGGGGCTCTATCCCAGGACCCTGAGATCATGACCTGAGCTGAAGGCAGACACTTAACTGATTTAACTACCCAGGTTCCCCCAGGCTCAATTTCTCTAGTTCATTTTTGTATCCCAGTGCTTCTCACAGTGTCTGGCAAAGTTAGGTGTTCAATAGTTGTCTTTAAAATTATACTGAACTGTTAATAGAGAAATACTGGGAATAATTTATTAAAATATAGTCATTCTATGACTACATTGGACAGCTGTATGGTATTATTACAAAACTGAAATGAGAAAATCTGAGGACTGAACAAGATTATCTGGTAGTCTTTCATCCATAATCTGACTTGATCCATTGCTTACTTATGGCAATTTAAATAAACAAGTACACTATTAAGATTGTGGAAGATATAAATAAGGATAGGAGATGTAGCTTTGAAGAAATAACTTTCTAGTGCCAGTAACCTTCTTTTAATTAAAACTTAAATCCACTTTTTTTTTTCTTTTACATCACTGAAAGTTGTTCCACAATTAAATGACTGATGAATAAAAGTTGCCATTTTGGAAGCTCCTGGGTGACTCAGTAGCTTAAGTATTCAAGTATTGATTCAGCTCAAGTCTTGATCTTAGGGTCATGAGTTGAAGCCCCACATTGGGCTACATGCTGGGCATGGCGCCTACTTAAATTAAAAAAAAGAAAAAAAAGTTGTCGTTTTGTTTTTATCTATAACATGGATCTTTAATCAACTATTGTTTTTATGTAAGTTCAAATGCCATTTTTTATTATGCTACCAATAAAACCTGACACTTTAGATTCAGTCTGAATCTATTAACTAGATCAGATCTAGGAAAGCTTCATATTCATTCTGTAGCTTCATTTTTATATTTTTAAATCACATTCAGAAATAATGCAGAAAATAGAGAATACATTAGAAAATGAAAAAATTATCACACAAGATTCATACTTAGTAACCATTTGACTTCAATAGAAACAAAATCTTTGTTTCAATTATAAAGCCTGTAATTTTGTAGTATCTGATTAGTTTTCTAAGAGTGGAAAGAGTAGTTTCTCCTGCAAGTACATTACATGTAAATGACATAAATATAATATATATCTCATGTACATTTGAAGTAAAAGTGGCACAAATTTCAATTTATGATTGTACCAGATAAAATTTTGGTGATAAAATATTAAACTATAGTTTAATACAAGAGGAGAAATTTGATTAATTTGAAACTGTATTTTTAAATAAAATTTATCTCTTAAAGCAGTTTGAATTCACAGCAAACTTGAGGGGACAGTACAGAAATTTCCCATTCCTCATACACTATCAAAACACTGTACCAGAGTGGCACATTTGTTATAGTCAATAAACCTATACTGATACATCATTATTAACCAAACTCCAGTTTATGTTAGTCTTCGCTCTTGGAGTTGCCCATTCTGAGGATTTTGATAAATGTATAATGATATATATCTACCGTTATAGTATTATACAGAATAGATTCACTACTCTAAAAATCCTCTGTGCTTTACTTCTATATTTCTTCCTTCCCCACAACTTCTGACAAACATTGATCCTTTTATTATCTCCATAATTTTGCCTTTTCCAGATTGTCACTTATATTCAGTCACACAGTGTATAACCTTTTGAGGTAGGCTTCTTTAACTTAGTAATAGGCATTTAAGTTTCCTCCATGTTTTTTCTTGGCTTAAGATCTTTGTTTTTTTTGTTTTTTTGTTTTTTTTTAAGCACTGAATAATATTCTGTTGTCTGGATATACCATTGTTTATTTACCCATTTACCTACTAAAGGACATATTGTTTCCTTTCAGGTTTTGACAATTATGTATAAAGCTGCTGTAAACATCTGTGTGAAAGTTTTGTGTGGACTTAAGGTTGCAGCTCTTTTGGGTAAATACCAAGTAGCAGAATTGCAGGATTATATTTTAGTTTTTATTTTTTTTTTTCAAAGTGATTATGTGATTTTTGTATTCTGTTAGAAATGTATGAGAGTTCTTAACTGTCCTTTATCCTCACCAGCCTTGGTGTGGACAAGTATTCCGGGATTTGGTTATTCTAATAGATGTGGGGTGTTATCTCATTGTTGTTTTTCCTGATGGCATAGGAAGTAGAGCATAGTTCCATATGCTTATCTCCCATGTATAAATCTTTGGTGAGCTATCTGTTCAAATTTTATGCCCATTTAATGAGGTTGTTTGTTTTCTTACTGTTGAGTTTTAAGCCTTCTTTTTATACTTTGGATAACAGTCCTTTATCAGATAAGTATTTTGTAAATATTTTCTCCAGTCTGTGGCTTATCTTCTCATTCCCTTGACTTTATCTTTCACAGAGAAGTTTTTAATTGTAATGACATCCTGATTATTCATTATTTCTTTCATGAATTGTTTCTTTGGTGTTGTTTTGATCATATGTTTTATATGTGATTCATATACATAATCATGTGCAATCATATATGCTAAATTTTATGAAATTTCTACTTTTATATTTCACAGTATTTCAAATATATGATAATTTATGCTAATATAAAACATGATTTTAGGATGCATTATCACTGAAAACAATAATGCACATAAAGTGTATATTATATATATTTTATGTAATTACTATAGACCACATAATATAATATGTAATAAACATCAGTATAATATACATAACAAAATATTAAAGTATATACATGTATTTTGATATAAAATTAAATTTATTATATAAAATAAATATAGTAAATGTAATATGTAATGTCAGTTGATATACTGTATAGTACAGTTGATCTAAAATAATATAATATAATATATAAAATATAACAAAGATTCTATGCATTTATAGCTTAGCAAAAATTGAACAGACATAATACATATTATTTTTTTCAAAGATTTTATCTATTTATTTGAGAGAGAGAGAGACTGAGTGACAGAGAGCATGAGAGGGGAGAAGGCCAGAGGGAGAAGCAGTGTCCCTATGGAGCTGGAAACCCGAAACGGGATTTGATCCCAGGACTTGGGGATCATGACCACAGCTGAAGGAAGTCACCTAACCAACTGAGCCACCCAGATGCCCTATAATACATATTATTTTCAGAATTCACTTTACCCAGCCATTTGATATTTAAATTTGGCTTTCTCTGATGTGGGTAAGGGGGTTGCTATTCATTTACTCTGGGTTGTTTCTCTCTGCCTGACCTGGAAAAATTGATTCTTAGTCTTTCAGAGATCACTTAAACAAATATTTCTCTATGTTTACCTTTCTAACACCTCAAGCATTATTAATGTTTGTTTTGTTTTGTTTTGTTTTCCAATGTGTCATCATAGTAATCACACAAAACACTAAAATACCACTGTAACTCATTTGTGAGTTTTTCATACAAGATTAGGCCATTTTGAGTAAAAGATCAAGAACTTACTTACTTGTTTATTCCTCAAAATAAGGGCAGTGTTTGGCTTTGAAAAGGTGCTAAATAAAAGTTTTATTAATTAATTAATATAATACTTTTTGGATATAGTAGCTGGAAGTAATGGATGGCTTTGTTTCCTGTACTGTTTCTCCATTACACATCTGATTTCCCATTCTCATCTTTATGGCCAATTTTTTTCTACTTTTAAATTCTCTCTCTCCCATTCAAAACACATAATGCTACCTTAATAAAAATCATTAACAATTTTTGGCACAATAAAACTTTATATGGAAATTATACTCACTGTTTGGATTTCACTGTAGTATTTTGTTAACGACAGAAGATCCTAGAATGCCAACAGTTCTTCTGCAAATGTTGAAAAGCCTGGAGAAAGTTTGGTGGTGATAGAGAACTATGAGTAATATTTTTAAGAAAAAGGGAAGAGAAGGAACAGGGATGGAGGAAAAGAAGGCAAGTCATAGTGATATATTCAGGTCACAAAACATTTCTATTTTAAAATAAAACTTGTTTAATTGCATTTTTAGAGCATACATTTCAACAAATAATAAAGAAATCTTAAAAAAATATTAAATCTTAAAAAAAATAAGAAAGAAAAGCCAATGTGTGGCTTTTGATTGTTAGTGTGAATATTCATACTATTTTTTCAATTAACTTTAATAACATTCACTTAACTTCATAAAACTTCTCTACTACAAAATATTACCTTCTATCTTCCAAGTAAAAACCAATTTTCTATCTCTTTTACTCCTTTCTCATTATCTTTTCCATAACTCTGTTAGCTCCATACTACTATTATTGTCCAACAAGATTTCATAATTCATCATGTCCGCTCTCTTTACACAACTTTCAAACCTCTTACTTTCCGGTAAGCCATTAAGTGAAGGCATACACTGGATTAATCCACTACTATACCCAGGTTTTTTACCTGGAAGTATAAAATCCCTTGTTTATTCATGATTTGGTCCAATGTAAATTCATCCCCTTCAACATTTTATAGGTGCTTCAGAAACTTCCTATGTGACCTGAATTTGCTTCTTTGCCCATTCTCCACAGTAGAACATTTGGAGATCTGCCACTTTCCTCAAATCTCTGGCATTTATTGCCTTTACTCTGGAGAAGATATAATAGTATATATTGTAAGATCATAAACAGTCATAGAATAATATTAAAGGAGTAAAACTAGACTAAAATCTACAAGTATGTCCTTTTTGCACATTAGTCATGACTGTCCTTAATATTTATAAAATTTAACATTTTACCATTTTTGATAAAGAAACAATAATACATTCAGGCTACTATGAGAAGGAAGATACTTCACAAGACCAGAATTTAATACTTTTCAATATGTTAAGAGAAGTAGCTACTAGAAATAGGCTATGGCATTTTCATGATTAAGAATTGTGAATTGAACTGATTTTATTCAAAATATTTACTTTTTCTTTTTTTGTGTGTGATGCTTACCCTAAAGTTACATCAGTTTTCCTTTGAGGGATTAAATATGAATATTTTTATATCTATAAAGCATTTAAAACCTTCATTGGTGTTTAAAGATGTTGGGTATTCAAAAAGTTACATTGACTTGATTCTAAATTTATAGAATTATCCATAAAGTTCTAAAGAAATGTATAGTAGTTTAAGTTTATAAAATGTATAGCAATCTCATAAGAAAAGAGAAGTAAATCTATACATAAATAGTTGAATTTGAATGTTGCCTGCTACAATACTCAAATCTTTTTAGCTAGAAATGCTGTTTTGCAAATGCCGAAGGTTAATAGAAATTTGTGGGGATGGTTTTGATGTGTAAGCATTTTGTAAATATAGTATAAATCACTATGATTCACTGTGCTATCTATAAAACATTTTGGTTTTCCAATCTCATAGGATGTAAAAGGATTTATAAAGAACTACAAAATCTTTTGAACATTCTCACAGAGAGTGTTACTATTCAACTTCACCAGAAGCTGTACATAGTGGACATTGAATTGAAACTGAAATTTTGAAGGCATCATAATTCCTGGGTGATTCCTTTGTTTGTGGAAAAGTGTATAACATATTTATGCTTACCTTTCTTGATCAATGAGAATAGAACATTGTTATCCAGAGCTGCTTCACTGTCTCATGAAAGTACCATGTAAAATATTAAATATGATTTGAGTTTTAGGAAATCCAAATATTGCTTTCTTTCCATAGTGAAAAATGTTTGAAAAATTAGTGAGATGAAACTATTCAAAATTTAGCAATATTCTCAATACACACATAGCAAAATGGATTTTCTTTTAATATGCCTTAAAATGTTCCCCTTCATCATAAAGAGAAGTTCTAGGGACTTTCTTTGGAAATCATCAACATCAGGTAGTAAAATTGCTAAAAGATCTGTGAAAGTCATTACATCATTTGTAGAAAAGGAAAGATTTTTCTTTTAACTACAAGTCTCAACTCCTCCGCCCATTTGCTGGTAGAACTTGATTATCAGAATCCATACCTCTTTAATGCTAGGAGAATTGACATAACATAAATTTATTTTGGGATTTATTTGTGAATAAAAGACTGACTGAGAAAGAAGAGAGAGAACAAGTTAGCTAAGGCTATTTACTTCCCAAACTCCCTGGTTTAAAATAGCAATCATCTTGTTCACAGATCTGAAGATCAATAGGTGTTAGCAGATTTAGGTTGCCTTGGCTGAGCTCAACTGGTCTTTGCTCCAAGATTTAGCTGGGGTGCAAATCGACACCTTGAGGTCTTTGTGTTTATTTGCTCAGTGGACTAGCTGGGGGCATAGTCCTCTCATGACAGTGGCAGGGGATGAGAGCTAGTGGAAACATACACATTTTTCTAAGTCCTAGACTTAGAATTGGTACAGTCTTAGTTTCTGTGCACATTCCTTAGATCAAGGTAGATCTCTGATGAACACAATGTCAAAAAATAAGAAAGTATATTCTACATTTATGGAAAAAAATAATTCTGGGTGAAAGGTAAAGTTAATAATTCAGTGTTTTGCAGGTTCTAATCATGAGAATGAAAGCAATAAATAAAAAGGTGATTATTATTGTATTATTGTATAATATTAATGTGTGTTAATATATTACTGTATAGGTATTACTATTACCACTATTCTGTACTGATAGACCATTGATAAGAAGCATATACATCATGATAAATCTTGACTAACACAAAAGTTAGAT
Source organism: Mustela nigripes (assembly GCF_022355385.1). Lineage (NCBI taxonomy): Eukaryota > Metazoa > Chordata > Mammalia > Carnivora > Mustelidae > Mustela > Mustela nigripes. Next base: position 42,109,477 of record NC_081561.1, on the reverse strand, counting down.
TTTTCCCTTCCTACTTTGATTATTACATTAAAGATTCTCTCAAGGAACACATGTAATTGAACAATGCTACAGAATGCAGGTATCAAGTTTGGCCTCTGTCCAGGATTATGGAACAGACAAAAGGTAGGTTGATTGGGAATGGTAGCCAAGTGTTTCCTTAGTCTAGGATTCCAGCTTTGGAACTACTTGGCATGGAAATTCTCCCTTCCCAAACCAGAAAATGGGCTTTGCAACCCCTAAGAGGGTAGACTGTTGGTGAAAATGTCCAGACATTCTTGATGTAAGATACATCATGTGAGTAGCACATGGTAGGGTGATGGATAGGTATATGTTCTGGCGAGAGAAAGGTCAGATTCTTTTGAGGAATTTTTCCACTAGTTCTTAACTACCTGTTCTGAACTAGGCGTGTCCTATCCACATTCCCAGGTAAAATAAATACTTAATTAAATTATGCGTTAGGTTTAGTATCACAGTGAAAACTCCAGAAAAGGTTTTTTTAATGTCTACTAGTGAGTAATGGAGATTTTTACACTCTTCTAGATCTAATACTTCATAGATTTCTTTCTCTTCTGCAACACACGCTGCTTTATCTACTGAAAGGCCATGCTATTTTGTTTTAAAAACACTAATGTTTTCTTTCTTTCTTCTTCTTTTTTTTTTTCTTTTTTTGGAAAAAAATAAATGTCTTGACTGAACACGCTTTGATGCACAGGTATCCTGTTACTTATGCAGAAGTCATCTTACTGGGTGTACTTTCTATCTCAAGCCTCTAATACTATTCTCATCTAGGTCGATGATCTGCCTCTAATGAAAAGCATGGAGTTAAGGTGGGACTATTTATTGTCCACAGCATTTTGATGGTCTGTTCTACACATTTATGTAGATTTAGTTGTTCATGTCGAACACTGCTGATGAAGTAGTTTTTCTCTTCATATTTTTTGTCTTTCAGATTAAAAAATTATATTTATCCTAAAAAAAAAAAACAGTAAGTTGACCATTTCTACCGGTAAATGTTAGCCATATTTATGCCTTATCTTAGAAACTGGAAACAAAGTAGCAACATGAACATCATGTATTTGACTTATCTATGTGCTTTCTGGGGCATTCCTATGACTCAGGTTCTAATTTGTCCCTTATATAAATTTAAATGTAACATACAGCAAAAGTATTTCCTATTATCTCTGTTTAAGAAAAAATGTTTAGTTAGGCATTTTCTTAAGAGAACACATAGTTGTTATTCTTTGCATCCACATAGTAGACCAAAATAAAGAAAATACTGAAATAATTAATAAATTAAGTGATTATTAGAATTTTTGTGTGAATTATAATTCCTTTAAAGAATCTTAATTTCTCTATCATATTTCTTCTTTATATGAACTGCAGAGAATAATAAATTCAGATGATAATGCCACTATGAAGTTATAACTTGCAGGTAATTTTAGTGAAGAGGCACTAAGAATTAGCTTTTTATAGATGCTAATAATTTATGAGGGGTATAAAATGGCAGGTTTTCCCTTGTGGTACTTAGGCCTTACTTTGAAGTAATATTACCACTAGTTAAAATTCTGAGTTTTTGAAGAATAATAACTCTACCCTCAAAAATAGTATGTATATTGTGGGATAACCAGGATAAGTTTTTATACATTTTATCTTTTTTTGACAATTTGCCTAAAATTGTAATAATTTATTTAAAAACAGATGATGGAGAAAGCAGGTATATTTGATGTTATATTTTAGAAAAATAGAAGCACTTGAGTGAGTCGTGTTCAAATCATAATTCAGTTTACATAATAATTGAAATCCAAGCAATTCTGTGAGGTGTCCCTATCATTTCTTACTCATCCTTCATCACACATTAGGCAGAAATTAATCAAGTTCCATGTCTGATATGGCCTACATGAATAGTGTTTAAGTAACTGCTGAAACAGATTTGTAACCTACTAATAGTAGATGAATACATGTGGTACCTACATAAACACTTTACCTACATAGATTCTTTAAATTTCCTTATGAGAAAAATTAAAAATCAAATTCCTGAGAAAAAATGACCATGATTGGAATTTTATAATAATGATCCTTATTGATTTAGATATCATGGTGGCCTCTAAATTATGTTATAAAACTTGACCAGTTACCTGATCAAAATGCTATTTTTAACATAGCATTATGCTAAATTAGTTTTGCTATCTATTAAGACACACCAGAGAGGAAAATATTATTTAATAACTTTAAAGAATCTAATTAAAAACTGAAAGACAAATGCCATATTATATTACAACACAGAATACATGATCATCATCTGATATTCAAAGTACGAGGCGTAAAATAACCATTCGCTGAGTTCACCTGTATTGACTTATATGAAAGATCTAAAAGTGGGTTAACTATACTCAATTCTTCAAATATGTTTTATACATATGTTATCTATTATCAAATTGTCCATAGTGTTATATGCTACAGATATGGATATGATAGAGATAGTGATATATGTCCACCCCGAGGCTATAATTTAAATTATGCCATACCATCCCCAAGCAGCTTCTAAATTACTGTTTCCATCCAACTTAATTTGTTCCTCAAACACTAAATAAGGTTGTTGGGGAAAATCGTGCCCTTTCAAACATCAGTAATAGTTGTTTGTCCTTTCTCTACAATTAGATATATGAGATTAAGAAGTTTATCTAATTGATCACCTCAGGGAAGATGCAGTTACAATCCATATTTTTTCCAGGAGGTTTTCCTTACTTTAACACTAAACAGTTCAATTATTATTATTATTTAGATCTTTTGCTTTTTGCGTGAGGCTTTATTCTTTATCCTTTACGTTGACTATTCAAAAGAAAATTTGACTCATTTCCATTTTAGACAAAGACTCACTTATTTTTATTCAAAATCCAAGATGCTTCATTTTAAGAAGCTCTATAAATTTCCCCATGTCATTTTCAAAATTTTTAAAAAATTTGCCTATATGTTTTTACCCTGAGTGAAATATTTAATATTAAGTATATTTTAATCTCTTCTCTTTGTAATTTGAAGAATCACATAATTCCTTTAAATGTAATTTCAATTTGATTTCATTTATAAATGTTTTTGTTATTTGCCCAAATTTTACAAAGTTCAAAGGTGTATTTTCAAAAAAACTAGTTTTTATTGCTATATTCATAAAAATATTTTTAAGTTAACTCTTTTAAATTAAGCCTGTTTCAGATAATCTAAAGACTATATATGTTTGCACATGTTATGTAGATGTATAGCTCTCTTTTTCCTTGGTAATCACTGTATTGTTTTTTAATGTTATTACTTAGGATTGAATTTCATCTGTTAATAATAGAAAACCTTTCTCAATGACTTGCACAAAGAGTTGATCATGCATCTCATGCAATCACAAATTCAGAGTTTTAGAGTCCAGATTTATTATGACAAAAAAACAAGCCATTTACATAGCACTTTTGTGTACCAGGCATTATTCAAAGTTCTTTGCATACTAATCCTCAGCACCAAACAAATGTAAACTATCATTATCTTCATTTTATTGATGGGAACACACAGATAAAGAGAATGTTAGTATTTTGCTTAAGTCACATAAGTAGTAAGTACTGGAGCTTGGATTTGAGTTTAGGTATCCCTGCGCTAGAATATATGCTCTTAACAGCTACAGTGTATTTATACTTTAACAATGTTATCAAGGCTGCAGGTCACCATCATCCTTGGGCAGTAAGTCACCTTTCCCACATGACCTTTTTTTTTTTTTTGTAGTGATGAGACCACCATGCAAGACACTATACCAAAGCATAAGGCCCATGTTCTAGGTGAGAATAAAGAGCAGAGATGCTCCATAGTTGTGACAACCAAACCTTTATTCAAGGGGCTCTGGATCTCCATCTATGAATGGTACTAGGTCTGTTATCATGATTCAGTTAGACTTCTGTTCACCAGGCGTGGACATATTTCAGTTTTATAATCAAGTATGAATTTGGTAGGCTAATGATTTCATTTGGCTGAGCAACCACAAGATAAATTAGCCACCATGAGGGTTTCCTCCGTGTTGCCCCATTCTGATTACCCCTCTGATCT
>NC_081561.1:42097476-42102403 GCF_022355385.1 Mustela nigripes | reverse complement strand
TCAGTTTGTTTTGTGAGATTAAGAGTCACTTATGGTTTGTCTCCCTCCCAATTCCATCTTGTTTCATTGATTCTTCTCCTACCCACTTAAGCCCCCATGTTGCATCACCACTTCCTCATATCAGGGAGATCATATGATAGTTGTCTTTCTCTGCTTGACTTATTTCACTAAGCATGATACGCTCTAGTTCCATCCATGTTGTCACATCAGTAATTTTTAAATAGCATTTCAAGTGACTTTCATGTGCATCTAACTTTATTGAGGGTGAGACACCATAGTATTCATTGTACTTAATTGACATGGTCAATAACCACATCTATTTCCACATCTATCTCTTATCCAAAGCTATCTATTTAGTGCAGATTAAGTATTAACTACTCTTTTAGGTTGTTAGGAAATATCACTGAACAACAACAACAAACTTGCACAGGCAATCCAGTATTTGTAAATGAACTTCATTGAGAAATTCAGCCCATTTAAATATGTTTCTACTTTCTTAGCTTAACATCTGTTATAAATGCAGGCTCCTCAAGTTCATGTTGTAGGGAATGAAATTCTAGGATGCAATGGAAACATATTCTAGTTTTATATCTGGAAACTTTCAGTTATGTGGGGAGGAGGTGAAAATTGACTCAGTCAAGACACTACTGTATTTTAAATGCCAGAACCAATAAAATCGGAGTTTTAGTTTGGTGCTTCTTTTCTGTTGGCATCGCTGCATGTAATGCTCTTTAAACATGTTTGTAGACATTTTTTTTTTTTTTTACTTTCTTTACCTTTGTATAAGAATTTAGGGTTTTGAGGGTATTTATTGTTGTAGTGGTTTATATGTTTTGCTCTATTTTTCACTGTCCAGTGCAGTCAGAAACAATGAGCTTACCTCCAAATCCTGATGACTTCATGTTATTCACTTTGTTCTATGTCAGAAGTCCCTTTGGTGGGGGGGGCACCTGGGTGGCTTAGTCATTAAACATCTGCCTTCAGCTCAAGTCATGATCCCAGTGTCCTGGGATCCAGCCCTATGTTGGGCTCCCTGCTCAGAGGGGAGCCTGCTTCTCCATCTCTAGCAGCCCCCCACCATGCTTCTGTTCTCTTTCGTTATCTCTATCATAAACAAAATCTTAAAAAAAAAAAAAGGCTCCTTTGTTTCTTGAAGACTTAGGCACTACTTTCTTGATCACACAAGAAAATTTAACCATCTCCATTATCATATATGTCATGAGTTAGGAAGAGTCCTATCTATTATTAATTTAAGATTTCATAACCCTCATCCTTAAGTAGGCCACATAACCAGTTTTAGAATCTTTTAGTTTCTGTGAAGTTTTTTTGATTGACAGCCTATTCTAGGAAAAAAGAAAAAAAGAATCTGTCTTGATTAGCATTTTTTGTTATATGCAAAAGAACAGACCCTAGCTGATTAAGCAAGTTATATATAATAGTGAGAAAGATAAGAGGTATGTTTAGAGCTAGAGATCCAGGCTCGGGACTAAGTTGTCAGGAAAAAAAAAAAAAAAAGTCTATAAATGTAATTTTATAGAATTGCCCTCCTTATGCTACAGTTGTCCTGTTGTTAGGACTTCAATTTGTTGTGAGGACTTGGATTTACTGCTTCTACTAACAAAAACTTCTCTTCTGTGCCGAAAACTCAACTTTGTGTCTATTATTATCCTCAATTTTGGACATCCTCTGTCACAAACACCAACAAAATGGAATCTACAAGGAATTTCCTTCATAAGTTGCATTCTTCTGAGTTTAAGACTCTGACCAAGTGATTGTGATTGAAGTTGCCGAGCTTACATGACTGTAAATTAGCTGCAGTTGCAGCTAGAAAGATCTCCAGTACTGTGTGGCTTCCCTTTTGGGGAACAGGGATTTGTAAGCATGGAAATTTCACAAACATAGCAAGGATATTCAAAGGATACATAAAGGTCCCTCTGTCACCTTCAGACTTGGACTGGTGATAACTTTCCTGCATCCTCTAGAGAACCGGAGCATTGCTTAGCCTGCACTCAGCTGCCCACCTGTGCTCTCTTAGCAAGAATCCCCCAACCTGGGCGCCTGGGTGGCTCCGTGGGTTAAGCCGCTGCCTTCGGCTCAGGTCATGATCTCAGGGTCCTGGGATCGAGTCCCACATCGGGCTCTCTGCTCAGCGGGGAGCCTGCTTCCTCCTCTCCTGCCTGCCTCTCTGCCTACTGTGATCTCTGTCAAATAAATAAATAAAATCTTTAAAAAAAAAAAAAAAAGAATCCCCCAACCTGCATGCTCAGAAGGACTCTTGCCCCACTGGCACCTGGACTCTCCCTACATCTACATTACTGGTTGCTGAGGGCCTGAGCCCCAACCTGTAGGTTGAGTGTGGCCTACTGCTTGCTGCCAGCACCAAAACTCCAGCCTGACCAAATCAAGCAACTTTTCTCCTGTTTGTGTGTCAAACCAGATCTTCTCTAACAAGACCTGAACCTCTTCCAAGTTTGTCCTTCCTTGGGTACTCTCCCTTAGGGCCAAGGTACAATTCAGAGTTTCCTTATATCTTATGGTTACTCTTATTATAGTTAATAATTCTTTATGTTACACTTTTCCTGTTTAACTTGTGTGATTTCTTTCTCCTGATTGTGTGCACATTTCTACACTGTGCAGTTTAGATGTCTTCCTTACTTTGTCCTTCATTCCTCCTTATTTCCTTCCTGCCACCTCCCCATTTTTTAAAAAAACTTTGATCTGGAGCACTCCAGGAGGATTGGATTAAAGTCATAAATAAGCAATTCACACCAAAAATACATTTGATTAATTTATTTATTTTAGAAAATCAAGCTTCACAGTATTCAAAAAAATGCAAATTACAAAACAAATTCCTATTTAATCTACATCCATGCTAATACAGTCAATACTAGCCACATGTAAATATTTAAATTAAAATTAATTATTGTTAAATAAAATTAAAAAATTCTATTTCTTTGTCACACTAACCACATTTCAAATATTCAGTATCCACATGTGGTCACATATTGGACAGAAAAGATGTAGAATGTTTTCATCTTTGTAGAAACTTCTGTAGGAAATACTGGTTTATAGTTGACAAATCATTTTTAAAAAGTGTTAGAGGACATTTTATTATTTTGCTTATAATAAAAATGTTTACATTTTAATACAATTTGTCCACTTTCAGAAGTTAATGATGAAGAAATACTTTGAATTATGCACCAAAATATATGTTTTCAAATATTTATCACTTTGCACTATATGCATATATGATTTTAAAAAACGGAATCTGTATGGATGGCAGCTTTAATAAATTTTGATCAGAGTAGTCTTATATGAAGCTACAAAATTAACTTAATGACATTTGATTATAATGGAATATATTTATGGCATATACAAATGAAAAATATATGTCATAAAATGGTATGTCCATAATACTATATGTACAAATTAGAGTATATGTTATAAAACAGTATGTAGCACATGATAACACTTTTAAGTACTTATATATCCTTAGATGATAGACCAGAAAAAATGCATTAAATATGTGTAATGATTTTCCCTCTGTGGTTGGATTAAGGGTGATTATCATATAAAATGTATAATACATATAACTGCACATTTAAAGATTTTTCCAAATAAACATTTAGTACTTCTGAATAAAACTGATTATAATTTTCAAATCTGGTTACTATATTCTCATAGAATGGACTTTTAGAAATATAAGCTATAATACCCGAAATATAAGCTATAAATGTTTGTTTCCTGTTAATAGAAATGCTCATGAAATTTTTTGTTTGCATTTGTTGCTGCAATTCTAACTTCATGAGTAAACCTACTCTGAAACAGTAGATGTCACTAAGTATAGATAGTAAGTCCTCTGAGTAAAAGAGTAACATTATAAATGACATAAAATCTACTGAAAAGAAGCTTGTTACAGTTTATAAACTCACAAATCACAACTAAAACATACTGCCTTTTGGACTATTGCAGTGTTTTTAAGGGGTTGCTTAATCTTGGATTAATAGTTGTTCCTTTTTCTTAAAAGATGTTAGTTTATCTTTCTGGATTGAATTCTCTTTCAATACATACTTTAAAAATCTCTGTGTCTCTGGAGAAGGCCTGGCCTGACCTCTGCTTTCATTTAAGCTAGCTGTGTCTCCTCACATACACTCAATTAAACTCTTTGTCCCCTTTCTCCTTTCCTTTATTGTCATCAATAACACTAGAAACTCCCATCTTCATTTTCTCAGGTAATTGAACTGGTGAATTATTTTGACATTAATTTGGATTTTTTTTTTTTTTAATGAACCTTCCCTTCCACGCAACTTCTAACTTTAATGGCTTTCTCTCTTTCCCACAATTAAATTGGACATGATTTCTTAGAATCTCGAAAATCAAAGATTAGAAAAGCCTCATTGCTTCCCATGAGGTCAGGGAAGCTTAGTACACTTTTGCTAGTAAATTCCAGCTTGTCTTCTTTTATACCTTTTTAAGAATGTGGAATTAATGAATGAAAGGATATATTTGAAATTTTTCTTCTTTGCACATTTACTTCTTCCAAGAGCGATCTGTGGTAGAAATAACATATAACAGAGAAATTCAAAGGGGCCATGTGAGACATGTAATTTTATATTTTATAATAGTTATAGAATGAATAATTTTGTGTAATTTATTTAATAATTATGAGATATTATTATCATATGATAAATATTCTTTTTTTTAATTAATTTTTTTAGTTTTTATAAACATATATTTTTATCCCCAGGGGTACAGGTCTGTGAATCACTACGTTTACACACTTCACAGCACTCACCAAAGCACATACCCTCCCCAATGTCCATAATCCCACCCCCTTCTCCCAAACCCCCTCCCCCCAGCAACCCTCAGTTTGTTTTGTGAGATTAAGAGTCACTTATGGTTTGTCTCCCTCCCAATTCCATCTTGT
>NC_081561.1:42067749-42094476 GCF_022355385.1 Mustela nigripes | reverse complement strand
CCATTGTGTATATATACCACATCTTCTTGATCCATTCATCTGTTGATGGACATCTAGGTTCTTTCCATAGTTTGGCTATTGTGGACATTGCTGCTATAAACATTCGGGTGCACGTGCCCCTTTGGATCACTACATTTGTATCTTTAGGGTAAATACCCAATAGTGCAATTGCTATGATAAATATTCTTATATTAGTAACTAGTCATTTCAATTGGTTAGAACACAGTTCCTGGAATGACTCTGCTGTGGTTATCTTTACTCCAAAGGTTACATAGCATTTACAATGTTGCCATCCAGGGTGTGGTAGGGTGATTAATAGCAGGAGAGAGTAGTGCAAAAGTGAAAAAAAATTCGTCATACAAACGTTAATGCTATAGGAACAATGAAAAAACAGAACTTAGTTTTTGCTTGGTAATGGTGAAGAAAGACTTCATAAGGGAATTAGCTTTTAGGTAAATTTAAAAGACAGCAGATCACCTGTGCACAAGAAGGAGACAGCACTGGTTTATCCTTGGTACAGGAGTTCATTTTTTTTTTTTTCAGGAGTTTATTTTTGGTAGAAACTTTAAAGAACAATGAAGAACCAATTAGAAGTCAGCTTTATTTTAATTAACACCATGTTCAGGCCATTCTAAATGATATCTATTATAAAATACTCCTTCCCTGGGAAGTCTGTGTGGCTCAGTGGGTTAAGTGGTTGCCTTTGGCTGCCTTCAGCTCAGGTCATGATTCCAGGGTCATGGGATTGAGTCCTGACTTGGCTCCCTGCTGAGCAGGGAACCTCCTTCCCCCTCTGTCTACCTCTCCCCCTACTTGTGCTGTCTCTCTCTCTAAATAAATAAAATCTTTAACTAACTAAGTAAGTAACTCCTCCTGAAAAAAAAATAGTTCATTAGTTTAATTACCAACAATTGTTTCAGTTATTTTTTTTTAAAGATTTTATTTATTTATTTGATAGAGAGAGATCACACATAGACGGAGAGGCAGGCAGAGAGAGAGAGAGAGAGAGGGAAGCAGGCTCCCTGACGAGCAGAGAGCCTGACGCGGGACTCGATCCCAGGACCCTGAGATCATGACCCGAGCCGAAGGCAGTGACCCAACCCACTGAGCCACCCAGGCGCCCTCAGTTATTTTTTAACTTTTTGAATATGTAGATTAACTTCAAATTAACTTCAAATTGTGCTTTCATTGATGTTTTCATTTTACATGGAATTTAATTTGGATAATGCTCAGTAGATGGTTGTGGGCAGTTGGCTTCTAACACATGCATTTATCTGTACTTGCACACTTAGATTTTAAAGATTATGCCAGGATTGTTTTAGCCAATTTCTGTGTGCTACCTAAACCTTCATTAAACAACTGATTCAGAATAAATAATGATGGTTCCTTATGTGAAAATGAAGCCACTGAATTCGAGTTTATTCCATTCTTTCATTCTATGTGAGCATTTGAAGATTTTAAATGTGTTGACAAACTAGAATACTGAAAAAGCATGTAAAGTGCAATTTGTAATTTTTTAAATTTTTTTAAAGAAAATTTAGTTCATGCAAGAAATATTCTACTGCATTTGAACAAAATCTATACATTGATTTTTTTTTTTTCTTCAAATGCTACTTGTTTTAAAACAGGAAAACACAGCAAGGGTAAAATTGTTCATAATTACTACATGACTTTTATTAAAGTTTTTTTTATGTAGAGGAAAAGGTTGTTAAAAATGATTTGCTCAGGTTGTCTTATATACTAGGTAAGCACTGAGGCACAATTTATCTAGGAGTTGGATGTTAAGTAATGCAAATAAAGTTGTGTGACTGCTGTACTGGATGCATGTCAGGTTAGTAGGAAATGAGGTTGTTAAAGTAGGTGGAGGTTATAAATTGGTATTGTGTCCAGACCATAACTTTGCAAGTCTTCTCACTGACTGACAGATTACTTCATTTATTTATTCATTCCTTCAATAGTTATTTATTAAATCTGGGTTATATCCTAGGTATTTCCCTCAGCACTGAGAATACAGATATGAGCAAGAAAAACTCAGTCTATCTTCACAGTTCATGTAGTTTAATTTCCAAAATCACACAAAAGAGAAGTAGAAAACCACATAGTTGAAAACCACTAACTACATAGATATCCAATTCCAATGTTGCTAATAAAAGCACTGAGGTCATTGTACTAGATTTTTAATAATATTTGTTCACATATATTCTAAGTAGGACATGAAAGGGTACAATGTTGATTAATATATAAATTATTTTTGCCCATATTTTAAAATAGCTGATTTTTATATCTCCAGGCGAAATTGCTAGTCTTACAATTGTAACATAAAGTACGACTGAGGTCATCTAAATTACATTTGCTAATTATTTATTTAATTTTGGATTTTTTTTTTTTAAGATTTTATTTATTCATTGGACAGGGAGATACACAACAAGAGAGGGAGCACAAGCAGGGGGAGTGGGAGAGGAAGGGAGCCTGCTGTGGGGCTCCATCCCAGAACCCTGGGATCATGACCTGAGCTGAAGGCAGACACTTAACGACTGAGCCACCCAGGTGCCCTTAATTTTGGATTCTTGTCTGAGCTTTCAAGTCTGAGCAAAGGTTCTCCTTTGCTTTTAAAGAATTCTGAAAAGTTTATGTAAATATTTATACAGTTGTCAATAATACTGATGTTATTCATGTCAGAATAAAATATATCACTTCAATAATTTCTAATAATTCCTGAATATTTATTATAATTATTTCCAGGACTATTGAGGCTTACTCACCTGCACAAAGCCTTCAAGGGGCTAAAATGGAAAATTTTTCCTTTCCTTTCCTCTCTTGCTAGAAATCCTGTTACTATCACCCAATAAATTGTTTTTTAACTCTATTTCATGACTTATATGTTGCTATAAAGTCTTCCAGGGCATTCTTTCCCTTACTCTCATCGAAAACTTTATTTTTTTCATGGCAAAGCAAAAGCACTTGACTGAACCTTATCACTCTTCCTATGAAATCGTCTTCCAAATTACCTATATCTGTATGAATATATGTATTTCTATCTGTTACCATGTACATCATGGTCTGGATCCTTAAAATGTCCAGTCCCTCCATAAGCAAGAGATGACAAGTCAAATAAAAATGCCTGACAAAATGAGGTATTTTCTTCTAAAATATTCATCTAAGAGTATGTGTTCTTGGCAAACAGCTCATGTATTACTATTTTTGTCTGACTCATTTTTTAAAGGAAGGATTTGGTATATTTATTGGAGAAAAATAAGCTAATATCTTTCCTTGATTTTGAACTAAGTCTCTAAGTTTTAATCAAAGAGCAACTTGTTTGTTAAAAATGCAAAATGGACTCTGAAAAACAATCTGAGGGGTTTGAAGTGGCGGGGGAGTGGGAGGTCGGGGTACCAGGTGGTGGGTATTATAGAGGGCACGGATTGCATGGAGTACTGGGTGTGGTGAAAAAATAATGATACTGTTATGCTGAAAATAAATAAATAAATAAAATGCAAAATAAAAAATAAGCTAAAATTTAAAGACATAACCTTTCATTTGTAGGGAATTGCATCAAGTTAAGAATGCTTCACTGAACATTAGATTATTCAGTTGAAAAATGTTGGTTTTAGAAACTCATTTTAATGTTTATACTACTTAATTGGTAGTAGTGATATGAAGGACTGAACTTTGTTCTTTTACCACAAGTCATCTATTTTTACATAAGATTCATTAATGCCTAAGAGTAAGGAGTTTCTTGAAATCAGTTTATAATGTTCCATTTTCATTTGTAAACCAAAGGTTCTTCTTCCGAACATAGGCTGTTACCTTTAGGTATGCTCCTTTGGACATTTTACCTCATTAAAATACATCTCTTCAGAACACTGCATCTTGTGTGTGTATATTTGCTCATTTATACATATGCATATATACATACATATGATTCACATGGATTTTTATAAAATCACCCCAAACAATTAACATGTGCTTTTGCTCAAGGTTTGGAACTTAAAAGTTAAGCCAAACAGAGATCCAAACTGAGTATCATCAACACTGGCCAAGAATTTGATAAACCACTTATGCCTAAATATGATATATCTCAATTTTCACCCTTGAAACTTCACTTTCTAATAGACAAATATGAAGTGTCCCCAAACCATTAAATCTAATTTAACAAACAACAGTGGGTAGCCACTGGAAGACTCCAAATTTGCTATATTTCTGAAAAACCAATTCCCTATTTATGTGCATTATGGTTAATTCTTTTATTTCTTAATATAATCATCTAATAAGCAGTAAGGGAGGTATAACTATGAAAACTTGAAGAAATAATGGATTTGGTTTATGCTTATATGCATTTGAACTTGTAAGATTGAATGGTGCAAGGTCAAGAGCTTTATGATTAGAAGTATTTTTTAAAAAGAGCATTACTTCAAAATTTATTTATCTTAAAATGTGGCAAAACTGATAAATACATAAAACCAACTGGCATACTGCGATTATTTTAAAATAACCACCATGATGATTAATATCAAATGAATACATATTTATTAGAATATATGTGTGTATTCTCTGTAAAATGTGTTGCAGGGATATACTGGACATTCATTGTTTCACTGATAAAATAGAATATTTTTTTACAATGGATTTGATTTTTAAAAGCTAGACTTGAACTTAGAAGTGAAGTAATCAATGTTATTAACTTAATATATAACCTGAATATATTTTATATAACATAATATATGACTTTTAGTCAAAATGTCTGGGCTGTGATTTTCATGTTTTCTCATCAGTTAATTTAATTCTATAAAAGTAATATCTTAAGTAGTAGATTTCTACCTTGTGTTATTATAATAACCCATCAGAAAAGACTTTGGAATGCTGCCCTGACTTCGCATCAGATGAAAAACATGGATGCCTTAGTGAAGTCTATACAGAATAAAGACAAAAGGACTGTGTGTTTTGTAGCCTGCTTGCAGTTTGATACTTTGTTGTAGGAATAATGAGTTTGTTACTATTTTCTGGTAGAATAACAAGATTAGAAATTGTAAGAACCATCCTACTGAGTCAAAGACCCTCTTAGAGATGCTAAATGGAGTTTTTTGTAGTAAGTCAGAACAAACACCTGTGGAAAAAAGTGAAAAATAAAAATAAATAATAATAACAAATTATATATAACATAATACAAAGTATGTATTATGTGTGTATGTGTGTGTGTGTGTGTGTGTGTGTGTATATATATATATATATATATATATATATATATATATATATGACAACATCTAGTTCTGTTGTATAATTTTGGAATCAGCCAAAGAACTGATGTTGAACTGAGGTAGTACTTCTAATCCAAGTACTTCTTTTCCAAGCCTTGCAACTAGATAAAATAAATCTACCATATTTGATTACCGAAAGATATTTTAATCACTTTCATGGGAACTGCTCCCTTGCTTTGAAATATTTTTTTGTGCAAGTGTATAATACCACACAGCACATTAATTTTAAGTATTTATACATTTTCATGGAAGATGCTCAAATCTGGGTTGACCACTGAAAATCTGTTTATATTTTTTAAATCTCTTTTGCTTTATTTTTATTATATTAAATGGAGTAAGATAAGATGGATAGACTTGTAGTTAAAAAGATAGATATGTACTATTGATACAAATATGATTAGATTATACAATTTCACATATAGACTATATGTGATGATAAATCAGGTTTTAGTTTTCTTGAATGGAATTATATATATTCATATATGTTTTATATATTTTTTTTTAATCTTTTTTTTTTAAGATTTTATTTATTTATCAGAGAGAGAGGGGGAGAGAGCGAGCACAGGCAGACAGAATGGCAGGCAAAGGCAGAGGGAGAAGCAGGCTCCCTGCTGAGCAAGGAGCCCAACGTGGGACTCGATCCCAGGACGCTGGGATCATGACCTGAGCCGAAGGCAGCTGCTTAACCAACTGAGCCACCCAGGCGTCCCTTATATATGTTTTTTATGTTTCATATATATAACATATTATATATACATATTATTTGTTTTGTTTTATATATTCTTAACATGAAGAAATTCCTAGCTATTAAAGCATTGTATATAGTTATAGGAATTGTATAAATCAAAATAGATTAACACTAAGTGGAGATACCAAGGTGTAAACTAACACTGTGACAAGTCTCTAATCTCCAGTAATATGTAAGTACATTTGGAAGGGTATAGTCATGTCTGGCAATATGGCTATCATTTAAAATTTGCTGTTAAATAAAATCACATACTCCAACTATTAGAAATTAATAATTTGCACATATTTTTGAACTATAACCTAAAAATTTTGGTTACTAAGAAGCAAAATATAGTAAAGTATAATTCTACTCTTTTGTTCAGATCATTTATTTCACGATTTTGCTCCTATGCCAGTTAACAATATAAATATTAGCCTGAAACATAAAAATAATGATAGCCATGGGAAAAGCAACTCTATTTTCTAGGTAAAGAAATTTTAGTTACATGATAAGTACATAGCATTTTTGAGAGGTATGAAGACATGGCCTAGAGCTGTTAATTATGTCACATCAGAAAGCAATGATTCTATCACAAACAATGATTATTGTTTTTATTCTTTATATGGGATCCTGAGGACAAATGACTCAAAATGTGAGACCTGTCAACTACATTGATTTAACAAGGACAATACCACTAAAAGACTTACATTCATGCTGCTCCTTCAAATATGAGTCTCTAGAGTAACACACAGGGCTACATTGATAAATATTTCAAATAGCTTTTATCTAGTAGTTCTGAGAGTTTCTTATTGACAATATCAAGGGCTTTAGGGAGGTGTTCTGCATAATAAATGTGGAAATACGGTTATAGAAAGGTCTTTGAAGGATAATGTCTTTTAATTTAATAGATGGGTGATAGGAAAGGTAGTGAGCAGTTTTCTGGGGAATCTAACTCCAGCTAATGAAAGAATGCCAACTCTATGACTCAGAATGTTACATTGTAAGTTATTCAGAATATTCTGAGAAGTGATCCAAACATAGAAACACCTGAAACTTAATATTGAATCCATTTACATAAATCACATTCAAGGAGTCTTCTAATCTTAACACATATACACAGTAATATGCCAAGGCCTTGGAGAGGAGGTCGATCACTAGTATTTGATTAAAGGAATATAATTTTATGTAGTTGGATGATCATCTTAATAGAACTTGATATATTGGCTGTGAAGGGAGTTAGGAAAGTGAAAGGAAACATAACAGAAATAAATAAACATAAAGCCAGTATTAACTACATATTGTATAAACCTGGTAGGTGTCTTACATACTGAAAAATATTGCCTCTCCTGACCAATAACCACCTGTATTTGAGCAGCCAACTCTCAATTCAAACTAGCTTGTGGAGCAAACTAGCTTTGAAGAAGCTCAGTCTTTGGAAATTAATGAAGATCAAAGTGTTAATCATCTATTGAAGATGAGTGAGAAGATTCCAGGCAACCACCTAAATTTGCAAATAGAAATGTTGCCTTACTTGGTAAAGTCACATTCTGTGCTTTCCTTTGAGGTGATTTACCAGAAACAGGTGAGAAGTTTTCTGAGAGACAGTATTTTTAGGCAATTCAGTGGCTAATAGAAACACTGAAGCATTTCAAATAGACTTAGTTCTAGCTGGCTTTTTTAAATATAAAGATGCTATCTTTTTTTTTCAGAGTTAAGCATTGAGAATCATTCTTGGTATGAAGGATAATTGATATTTATCAATCAATTAGTGTTATTAATGTAAGGTAATTATTATGCCCTTATGTAAGGTATTAATGTATTGTGAATTTCCAAAATTGGTTGTATAAGAAGCAACTTTATCTTATTATCTAACTATCAATCATCTATTATCTGAATATGTATCATCTACCTATTATCTATCTATCAATCATCTATCTATTATCTGTCTATCTACCTATCAACTATCTGATATTTGACTTTGTATGAAACATGGAACATAATATTTCTAAATGATGCAATGAGCCCAAAAGAAGAAGATTAACTGAAGCAGTTAGTAGAGTCCTGCTAAATGGATCTGGGCAAGTTTTAACCCTCAGAATAGAAATTGGAGCTAAATATGAAGATCTAGGTTAAACTTGGACAGGCATTATATTTTGATGAGGAAAATTAGGTAAGATGATCAAATGGATGACATAAATATGGTGGGAAGGAATGTGTTCTCCTTCTAATAGAAAAAGACTATTAATCCTTTTCTTTTTCCAAATGCAATATTATAAAGAACAACAATAAATGAATATATCAAACACATAAAATAAATGAGTTCTGGTTAAAGCTGGAAGAAGAATTAGTTGTTGTACCATTTCAATCTTTCTCCATTTTCCACCATCCAACCCATCCTATAATGGACTCCTGTTGTAACAGTGTTTCCTTTAGTGGGAAGACAGTCCCACATGTAGAGAAATACATGGACTTTGGTGCTAGTAAAATAGTTATCAGCCCTGACACTTTTGTGCTATGTGGGACAGACATGTATAACCTATCAGGGCATTTTTGTGTGGATAAAAAGATTATCAGTAGTGTGGGAAATGTTTCTGACACATGTATAATCATCAACATTTTTGGAGCACTGTTCCTAAAGTGCTATGGAATACTGATTAAATGGGCAGTGGGAATCTGACCACCCTGGTGCGTAGTCTGGTTCTTCCAGAACACCTGGGAGACATCCAGAAATCTTTTTCACGTCTATGTTCTTCATGTTTTCTCTATACACGTGTAGCTGATTACCTAGAAGAGTGGACTATATGTAAGTGTTGTACCAGATCTGCTATTATAATCCTTACTACCCTAGGTATAATTATTTTTCACATTTTATAGATTTTTAGTGAGGATTAAATGAATTTATACACATAAAGTGCTCGAGAAAGTGTCTTGCCTATTTCAGTGCTCCATGAATGTTAGTGTGATTTACATGCATTGTTTAATCTTCACAACAGATGAATTTGTTGGATATGATTATCATCACACTGTACATTAGATATAAAACACATGGTAGTTCTTAATAGAATGTCAAAGTCAGTTTTAACTTTCACCAGGTTTTCTATGAGAACTTTTCTTCAGTTCTATGAGAACTTTTTTTCAGGCTCATAAATCGCTATTTACTTAAGGACAGTCTGTCCTCCAAATTGCTTACCTGCAGTTTTGCTCTTTCTTGTTTCAGTTACCCCTGGTCAACTGCAATCTGGAAACAGATGATCCTCTTTCTAAGGAATCATCAGAAGGTTAGTAGTAGCCTAACACTGTGTCATGATTCCTACATCATTCACCTCATCATGTAGGCCTTTTATCATTTTACATCATTAGAAGAAAGGTGAATATGGTAAAACGAGATATTCTGAGAAACACGACATTCACATAACTTTTATTATAGTATATTGTCTTAATTTTTCTGTTTTATTATTAGTTATTATTATCTCTTACTATGCCTAATTTATAAATTAAACTTTATCATAAGTAGGTATGTATAGGAAACAATAGTATGTATAAGATTCACTACTGTCTGCAGTTTCAGGCATCTACTGGGGGTCTTAGAACATATCCCCCACATAAAGGGGACTAGCATAGCAACATTTAACTTAAAAAACGTTAAAGCAGGACTAGAAACTTATTCTCCTGACATAAACCAAGTTATGTCTGCAAGTAGTCAGGTCATTTGTATTGAGAAAAAGTTTGCTGAGATTTTAAAAGACAGTGGATTTCTTGTATGGACTAATTCCTTCCACCAAATACCAGTGGTTGTTTAGGGACATTCTGCTAATTATTCCAGGGCACCTCAGGTTTTGAAAATACACATTTGCTAATGTCTTAATGTTGACTCCTGTTAATATTAATCACACATGTTTTGTTGATCATGTCAACAAAAGAGTTCCTCAAACTTTTGTGATATTCTACTCTCAACCATTTTCTAAAGTTCTTGGGGACTCAGGATACAGGTTTTGAACAAGCTCATTCTACCAAAGGGCATGACCTAGCCTATTCCATTCTAACATACATTGCTTTCAGGCGTTAAGTGCCATCAATCACGTGTTGAAGTTCTTGATAATTCAAAATGACTTTACAGTTTTAGGATTCTGAATGGTATTTATGTAGTAATGTAGTACTGTTAAAAGGATGGGTAACAGGCCTCTGTGCCCCACTTGGGTTCTACTTTGTTGTCTGGACCTCAAAACAATGCTGTTTGTACTCCCAAGGATACAATATTTTAGTGCAAACCATGTTCAGTTAATCTTTATAACTACCTCTTTCTCCCTAGGACTTGGACAGTTATGTCTGGGGGTGGATCACGGACCCATCACAGAGACAAATTCCAATGCTCTCAATTCACTCTCTGGAGGACATGGCCATTTAACTGTCTTCCACAAAAGTCTTGTGCAAATCAACTAGTTTCAGGAACTTCCCACCAGAGTATCAGACAGGGATAGCCATGTTTGAATCCAGCCCCACATAGGATTTTGACGAAAGCTGCATATTATTTCTCCTAATATATTGCTATTTGGGGTGTGGGAGGGCATAGTAAAAAAAAAAAAAAAGTATCATTTTTAATGTTGGAAAAATAGTTTACTATTATGCATGAGACTCAATGCAGTAATGGGTAATCTCACATAACCCAGACATGCTATAATAAGTTATATAGTAGTTTGAAGCTTTTAGGTCGGAGTCCTGTCTTTGAATCCTAGTTGACTGACAATGGGGGAAGTTACTGAAACTTTCTGCATGTCAGTTTCTTTATCTTTAAAATGGGATTGGTAATAATAATAGCAAATCAGATAAGTTTTTCTAAGAAGAAAGTGAGCATAAAGTAAATATTCAATAAGTAATAGTTATAAAAAAGGTGATTAAAAATCACATTAGTTGCATCTTTACCAAATTTCTTTCCTTCAAACACTGGCATATATTTGAAAGCAGTTTGTAATTTTAACTTGCTCTTGTCCTTAAAGAGAGACGGTAAATGGTAAAATACACAAATAAAAACACCAATAAGTTATGGCACATGATTATATATAAATCCTTTGTGACTTATAAAAAAATGATGCAAATGTGTTAAGCCATAAAGATGTACATATTGAATAAATAACACCTTATAAAAGAACAAATATTTTATCATTTTATTTTATAGCAATAAAAAGATCTGTATGTGTAAACAAAGTGTGTACTTATATATGTCATATATATAATTATTTAGCAGTGGTAGTATCTGGTAAAAAGGTTTCTTTTTTTTTATTAATTTTTTAGCCTTTTTTACTGACAATGTTTTTCATTCTGTGTTATAGGTAGTCAGAAAAAATAAAGCTAATATTAAGAAATTATGTTTTATTATAAAAATATGTATGAGTACTTCTGAGCTATAAAAATTTTCATATTAGCTTATTTTATTTTTTCAGAATGCACGTGAAGAAAGAAATCATCTTTATCATAATTAAGATTTCAGTCAAATAGGAACAAAGTTATTTAAATAGTAAATTTGCATTTTATATCAAATATGGTAATATAGAATGCACCTGTATGTTTAAGAGTCTCTTCAAAAGGATATGTTAGGTTTGTCTTAAAAAATATAAAGTGAAAATACAAGATCTCATAAACTTATTGGCAGCTTTATAGTGTAATTCACATTTGCAGTAACCTATTCTACTTTTAAGTATTGTGACCTCTTTCTTAATTATCTATTTCATATACACTATCAAGTGATTTATGCATTCCCTAAAAATATAAAAGTTGTGGTGAATTTCAACCTAAAACTAAATTTTCTTTATTACTAAATAGTTTTTTTTTATTTTTTTTTAAATGACAATGGTTTTCCTTTTAGGACTTCAAGAAACTCACAAATTATACACAGCAATTCGGGGCAATATTTTTAATCTTGAGTAGGAATACACTGTTGGATCTATTCTGGATCTTAAAATATAAAGTATATAACATTTATGCTTCAGTTTATAGTCATCTCCAGTCATCTTCTTTTCTTTTTTTCTCCTTTTCTAAGAGACATTTAAACACATATAAAAGGCATACAAGATAAAATATATATATTATATACTTATATTTAATATATATATTATATATATATGTTTTTTCCATAGTTTTTTTTCTAATATAACACTATCATTGCTTATTTCTGAGTTGGATTTCTAAAATACCCATGATAAGATATTTTGGACTGAGTATCATTTAGTATTTATTTCATTACATATTATGTTTTCATGAAGTGTAAGAGTACATACAATATTTATATGTTATATATTTATTTTATTGTGGTCAAGAGACCTTTTGTATTGAATTGAGTTCTTCATTATACTCTATTATGGAGACAATTGTTAAATATTACTTGAAGAGCATGTATACTTTGTGTTGATAACAAAATTATCAATCACTGTCCATATGTATCTATTTTAGCCAAACTTATATTGTGAATAAATATGCATATATTCATCTGGATTCATTATGATATAAAAAATGCCATATTGACCTTTGCTATCGTATGCCAATATATAGGTTTCATGTGATATTATTTATTAATTTTGTTTTAATAGCCTTAAATAAGACTCCCCAAAGTTTTTCAGTCACTATTATCATTCTTCTGATTAACTTCTGTCCTCTTGAGCATTTAACTGGATACAGGGCACCTAGATAGTGTAGTCTGAGCCACATACTCTAGGCATCCCTCGCTGCTGTGAGTCTGACTTCTGGCTTTCCTGTGGAGTTAAATGCACTTATTGGCTCTCCTTGAAAAAGTAGACATTCAATGGAGATTGTTTGTAAATGGCTGGCAACTTCCCAGAACCAGTCTTCCATCCCTCCTTTAGCTAAAACAAGCAAAACAACAGAAACACCCTTGTCTTTTCTGAGATCTCTTATGCCTACAAGGGCTTATGAATTTCTTATTACTCATGGTTTTCACAGTCAAGTTGATCTCATTTACTGTATGTCTACCAAAATTTCTGTATGGCTTAAAGTGTCCTTTTTATTTTTTTTCTAGTTCTTCTTTAGGATTTTTAAAAAATATTTATTTATTTTAGAGAGAGAGAGAGCATGTGCATGTGCATGCCGGAGTGGGGTAGGGGAAGAGGGAGAGGGAGAGAGAAAAAATCTCAAGCACTCTCCCCACTCAGCTCAGAGTGGAATGCAGGGCTGGACCTCATGACCCTGAGATCATGACCTAAGCCCAAACAAGAATCGGGGTCTCAACTTTCTGAGCCACTCAGGTGCCCTGGATTGTTCTAATTTATATGTTCCTTGCTTTATTCTAGTATAAAAGAAATCTGGGTAAATGTATGTTTTTACTGAGCTGCCTTGAATCAAAGATCTCAAAACCTATGGGAAACATAGCTCTATGATCATCTATCTTCTTATTATCCTACAAGGCCCTACATGAACTGGCTCACAGTTTCTCCTTTGACATCATCTGCTGCTAACCTCTCTATGGCCTCTCTCTGCTCATTCTATGGCAATCACAGTGGCCTCCCAATGGCTTCTAACACAGCAGGCTCCACTACTGCTTCAAGGCTTTGAATTGGCTCTTTCCTCTACATGGAATGTTGTTTACCCAGATTTCTCCATGTTTTATCTTTTCATCACCATAGTCTTGAATCAAATGTCACCTCTTAGTTTCTAAGTCAGGCTTATTCTGAACATACCAATTTTAATACAACCTCTTTCCACCAAGGGTCTGGCTCTACTGTTTTTGTTTTGTTTTCCCCTGCTCTTACTAATTCTATCAGGTTTATTCTTTATTTGTTATGAATCTATCTCCTTCCACAAGAATATAAGCTACAAGGGGGCAGAGACTTATACCTCTATCGACTATATATTCCAGCACCTAGAGATAGCTAATGGATAATTTAATCTCTTTGGAGCTATGATTGCTAGTCATTTGATTTGTTCCTCAATCACTTTGCACAAGAGATGTCCCCTTGAGAAGGGAGACATTCTGATGACCTTGGGCCATTCTTTTCTGAGTCACTTTTGGTATATATCAGACTCAAATGCTAGAAGTTTAAAAGAGTCTACACTAGAAGAAATTCCTAGAGATAGGCATAATAACCTGAGGAAAGAATAAAAATAATGTAGTTTTTAAGAAATCTGATATTTCTAAAAATCATTATCAGCAATATCATTGTTCAACTAAAACTGCAGAAATGTTTTATTTATTTTTTTAAAGATTTTATTTATTTATTTGACAGAGAGAAATCACAAGTAGATGGAGAGGCAGGCAGAGAGAGAGAGAGGGAAGCAGGCTCCCTGCTGAGCAGAGAGCCCGATGCGGGACTCGATCCCAGGACCCTGAGATCATGACCTGAGCCGAAGGCAGTGGCTTAACCCACTGAGCCACCCAGGCGCCCCTGCAGCAATGTTTTAAATGAAAAGAAATTCTCAGTAAATACACAAAAAGATAATGTGTTTCTTTCTTTGAAACTATCAGGAGGGGTGCCTGGGTGGCTCAGTGGGTTAAGGCCTCTGCCTTTGGCTCAGGTCCTGATCCCAGGGTCCTGGGATTAAGCCCCACATCGGGCTTTCTGTTCAGCAAGGAGCCTGCTTCCCCCACCTCTCTGCCTACTTGTGATCTCTGTCTGTCAAATAAATAAATAAAATCTTAAAAAAAAAAAAAGAAAATACCAAAAAAAGAAGAATGGAAATGTGACTTATAAAACATATATTCTACATGCTTGAACATATTTATCTGATAAATGCAGGAAAAAGACTGTACATGGTGAGATCATATTTACACATGCAGCAAGTTATATTGGTAACTCCAGATGTAGTCAGCATCTATTGTACTTACACCTTAAATAAGCAAACCCAAGATAAATCATATTATGCACAAAGCCTTCTCATTTTTTAATTTATTAATAAAGAACATTTATTTAGATGATTTCATTTGAGACAAAATATCACCAGTTATAAAAAGAACACTTGGACTTTAAGGAAAACAAACACAAAAACACATGTATTTTCAAATCTAGTTTTTAAGCAAAAACATAGCTGTTTTTTATATTCTAAATGCTTCCCACTTCTTTTTCACGAGATGCCACTTTATTTGACCAAAGGTACAGATAAAAAGATTTCATCAGACTTCTCGACTTCCGAAGAGAGTTACTACTGTAAGGAAGCTATAAACTTTGTATTGCATGTTAGCAGTTCAAGTATTACTTTGAATTACAGCATTTTCAAAAGCTGACAAAAATCTAACGCAGACTCTTTGAACTGGATTCACTGTAGTAATTCTCGCAAATATTTTTTTGGAAGGGAGATGATGTAGTATGGCTAAAAATTTTGGACCAAGGACATAATGATTCTTCCCTGGCATTCAGGTATTAACCATGAATTATAGAAAGTGATTATCCTTGTCACCTTGCCTGAAGTAATGATGTTCTGTTTTTTACAGAGCTATCAAAAACCTGCTGTGTCAGAAAGGAGTATGATTTCAGGTTATTATCAAGCATACAAATATAAGGTCTTGATTCAAATCATACTTTGAAGATCACTGAACACATATTAAGCTGATTTTGAATTTTTTGCCACATGTTTTACATTTTACATAAAAATATATATATCTTTTTGGCATGTTATATTGTCCAGGGTCACTTTAGACAGTGTCTAAGCAAATGAAGTTACTAAAGTGAGTCTGGAAAAAAAAGACTATGTTAACTAAAATACCTAAATCTTTCAGTCAGTAAGAGGAAAATTCTTCAGATTACTTAGTAAAGCTCCATGAAGAAAGAGATAAGAAGCATAACAAAAATCAGATATCTTTGGTTTCATAGCATCATTTCCTTATATATTAGCAATTTCCTAAGAAAAGTAATGTTGGCATATACTATAAAACAAGATTTATAAGGATTTATAACTTGCAAATAAACTAGTTAAAATTATTTTTAGATATAGAATCGGTATGGCATTTCAATCCTTGTTTCATCTTGCTTTCAACATTCTACTTAATTATTTTTCAATACTCTCTGGAAATTCTATTGTATTCTTCTGCTAAAAATGACTGTAATATTCAATTGTGCTTTGAAATATTCCCAGGAAGAAAAAAGGCAAATATCCTTTCAATAAAAAACAATAAATATGCTCATTCCTTGCTGTGAAGAAGCAATTTTGCTCAGCCCCACTAAAAAAAAAAATTATAAAGCATCATGATTTAGAGTACACATACGGGGTTGAACACAAGATCATCATGGGATGATAAGGACAATCTTGGGAAAAGAGAAATGAACATGTAATGTCCCGAAAATATTCTTTCATTTTTCTTTTTCTTCCAAATGGAAACAGGATTTGGGACATAAAAATTTAGAAAGTCATTGCCAAGTTTGTTTTTCCTTTGAGAACCTGGTTGTTTCTCTGGTTGAAAGGACAGTTCAAGAAAATTAGTGAAAACATAAATATATCTCTGAAACAGGACAATTAATCAGGAAGGTGTTTCTAATAAATTAATTCATTTAATAAAAAGTTCATATTTTGAAATTAACATTACCTTATCTGAGCAAAAGATGTGATAGGGCCAGGGATCTTTAGAGAAGGAGATTATCATGGATTATCTGTGTAGCATCTCTCAGTGCATCCTTATAAGCGAGGGGAGCAGGGAGTTATGAAATAGGTACAGAGAAGAGAAGACACATTGAGGAGGAAGTGGCAAAGTGACCACGGAAACACATATTACAGTGATGTGGCCGCAAGCCAAAGAACATCTGTAGTCACCTGGAAGAAATAAGGAATGGAATTTCCCTTAGACTGTCTGGAGCAGGTGTAGTCCTGTTGACACCTTGATTTTGTACTTCTGGCATTAAGAACTATAAGGGAAAAAAGTTGTTATGCTAGATCATTCAGTTGTGATAAGTTTTCAGGGTGGCCTTGGGAAACTGATTTTGGTATTAGAAGCAAATTGTTGCTATAAAGCAAACACCTAAAAATGTGGAAGTGTCTTCGCAATTACATAATAGGTTAGTGCTTAGAAGGAAATGAAGAGTGTAGGACGTAAGCTTACTACCTTAGAGAATACATATATGGTCATACACAGAATGTCGATAAAAATATGAATGAAAAGTTTCTTTTGGTGAAAACTCAGAAGGAAATGAGAACATATTGTTGGAAACTGGGGGAAAGGTGATCCTTCCGTATAGGCAGAAAACGTAGCTAAATTGTGTCCTATCGTTGTACGGAAAACTAAATTAGCTAAAAGGTGATCCTTCCGTATAGGCAGAAAATGTAGCTAAATTGTGTCCTATCGTTGTAAGTGAAGGACTTGAGTATTTAACTTCCAGGCAATATTTAAGGTGCAGGCTGGTTTGTTATTGCTGCTTATAGTAAAATGCAGGAAGAAAAGGATGAACTGCGGAAGGAACTGTCCAGGAAACGATTTGCTAGACTCCTAAATGTCTTTAGGCATGGAAGAAGCTGATAAAGCTACTCACTTGAAAATATGTGTTACCACTGAAGAGAAAGTAATAATGACTCTAAGGACAGAACACTGATCTAGAGGAATGGACTGCAGACCAAGAGAAGTGAGCCATAAGACCACAGGGCAGAACTTCAAGTCATAGAGGATTATACTCAGGACTTGAAATCTAGTGGATTTTGTTCTTCTGTATTTCGAAATTAGTTGGAACTGGTAATTCCTTTCTGTCTTCCATTATCTCTTTGGTAATAGGAAAGTGTATAACTGTTATAGTAGGCCTATCCCCCATTGTATTTTGGGCCATATAATTTATTTTCCAGTTTCATAGGTTGAAAAAAGGAGAGAAATTTTGCCCCAAGATGTATAATATGCAGAGTCTTATTCATACATAATTAGATGACTTAGGTGATGAGATTTGGGACTTTTAGTCTGACGACATTTAGATCAGATTTTGAGATTTGAACTGATGCTATAATGATTTGAGACTGTTGGGTATGTTGGGATCAGGAGAGTATATTTTGTGGGATAGACAGGAATCTATCAGAGTAAAAGGTGGCCTGAAGTAGGCCAAAAAATAGTCTTCCAAAAGATATTTCACATTCTAATTTCCAGAAATTCTGAGTTCTACCTTATATGGCAATAATGAATTTTAACGTATATGGCAAAATATGTGATTTTGCAAAGGACATTTAAAAGGAGAAGTTTATCCTGAATTATCCCCATGTATCCTATATTCAGTGAAATATATTCTTATAATAGAAAAGCAGAAGGAATTTTGAAACCCATACATAGGGGTGAAGACAAAGAAGCAGAGGAGGCAATGGGAGATGGAGGAAGATATTGAATGATAAGGCCACAAGCCAAGGAACAGCCGAAATCACCAGGCAGTGGAAGAAAATAGGAACAGATTCCCTTTAGAGCCTCTGCAGAGTGTGTGGCCCTGTTGACGTCTTTATTTGGTTTTCTGGCTTTCAGAACTGTGAGGGGGAAAAAAATTCCGTTGGAAACCACCGTTTTGTAAAAATTTCTAAGGCATTCTAGAAAATTGATCCAGATTTTGTTGGTTTGTATGATTTGGAGGATGTCTGGACAGGTCTGAAATTTACAGGGCAGGTCATCAGGAAGAGCAGGCTGGAAATTTTGGCACATGAACTGATACTACTGTCCAGGCAGAAAATCTTTGACAGGGACACCTCAACTCTGCTCTTTGGGCCTTTTAACGGACTCGATCAGGCCTGACAGATTACAGAGGATAATCCCCTTTACATAAAGTTGACTAATTGTAATTGTAGCTGTTAATCACATTTGCAAAGTTTCTTTACAGTGACATCTAGATTAATTTTTGTTTGAATAACTGGGTACTATGCCAAGCCTAGTAGATACATTTAGCTGACTCACACAAACAGAACAGTTATCAGCACAAGGAGGATTTTATGGATGGGTTAGGTTCCAGAGTTTAGGGATATTGGACATATAAATGAGACTGTTTCTTCCTGGAACCTAAAGGAATCTATATGTATTATGGGTGAAATTGTAATGTTGGTTTGCTGAAAGTATATGTGAAAATTTTCACTTGCTCTACCTTCAAATCAGGAAAATATGCAAATGAGACCCAGGAAAAGACATGGGCAAATGAAAACCTACAAGAGGTTCTGCTTTATTATATAGAGTGGTAAAAATGAAGAATGAATAAGGCTGTACATGTCACTAGGGAAATATTATTTTCAGCTTTAAACAAACAAACAAACAAAAGCAAATCTCAAATATTCCTAAACCTAACATAGATAAGGCACAGAGAGTATCACCCTGTTCAGTGTTTATTTGCAGTGTTGTGTGCAGTGCTATCCTGGGACTCTCCCTTACAAGTGTTACATTCTTTAATAATAGTTGGCGGGTAGAAGAGAAAAGTTTGTTTTTACTCCTGCTGCACCACAGACCAATATAATTGAAATATAAATGTCCAGAAACAAGTAAAAGTAGCCAGTTTCTAATGTAATATTTTGCCCTTCACACAAAAACATATGAAACAGGAAAAGACAAGAAGCCCTAGAATAAGTTCAGGTGCCTTGATTAATGAATGCTCCTAATACAGTATTTCCATTTTGAACTCTGCCTTTGTTTAGAACACTGAGGTTTTATTAATAACCCAGGGCAATGCATGGTAATAAGACTGGGTGGAGGGTATGCTTTCTTTTGTAGAGAACAGGAGGATTCTGATACAGTTCAAGTTCAGGAGAAGCTACAAATGAAAGCTAAGGAGCTAAAAACGTATTTTGTTAAAACTGTGTTTTCCAGTATATCTCTTGGAGTTACCATAAAGTATATGTACACCTCAGTTGAGGCTACTGATACAGAGACTATAAGGTGGGAAAAGTAAGGCCAATGAAAACAAGAAGGAACGAATCAAAAAGACCAATTTAGGCAAGAGTCAGAAGTCTGGACACATTTCCAAGCTAATGAGATTATTGCAAATGAGCCTAGCAAAACAGTTTGGATGAAACAGGGCTTTGCTGTATTTCTTTCCTCTCAGGGTCCTGCAAGGTAGGGGCAAATTCATCTGAGGGAAGGCCTGAGGGAACCTGGTAAGGTTCTGAGACAGAACATGGTTTTATACAACTTTTCCTATATATGTATACATATATACTATATAATATGTATGTATATTCTCTGTGTGTATGTGTATATGTACTTAACTGAGTAGTAGACCCGGGAGGCTTTGAGGAAAATCAGGGAAGATTTCTGACAATTCATAGGATACTTTATTGGCCTTCTTCCTATTTACCATAATTACTGACATCATCAAGAATGGGAGACATTTTTTTTGCTCCTTTGCTAGAAATCTTACAGTAATCAAACATACCCATCTCTTCTGTGATCCTGGTCTGTTATAAGTTGGACAGGGCACACAGAGATGAATCTGAGGCTTTCCAAATGTCCTTCTGACCACTCCAGACTTAAGGGGATCAGGATCTTGTAATGCTCTTCCTTGACTTATTCTCCAAGGAAATTAGTCTGACTTAGGTAAGCTATACTAGGTAAGCAGAGATAAGCTATCAAAGCTCCCTTAGAGATACATAAATTTATCTATGATTGAGTAGGTGCTCTGTGAAAATATACCCAGAAGACACAGCGTAGGAAAATAAAATCTTAAAATAGCCTGTAAATAGTCTTGGAGCAGAGATTGACAGTCCCACTTACCCTTCATTAAATGAGCTGCCTGAATTCAGATATTAAGAACCACCTGAGCCATAAAACCATCTGATATCTAGGAGCAGTGAAAGGGATGTGCACATTGTCTTGTCCAAAACTTACTGGCCACACAGAACAGTGTCTTCAGTGAACACGGAGTATGCTTTATTGAATGGGCTGTAGATCCATCTATGATCCAGATCTATTTAGGGTAACGCTCATTCTGTCTGTACTGTTCCATGTCATTAAATACTTTCACAGAAAATGATTACATTTCTTTAAGATCTTAGAGCACAGTTTGTGGGCATTGTGGTTAATTTGCAGGTAATAAGATTCTTTAGTACATTATATATGTAACTAGCCACCAATCAAGAGCAAGTTCAGAAGACATTAAGGATTGTGAAAATTAGCCTCAGTGAATTTTTAAAAATTCCCCAAATCAGATTTCATTTCTGACCTGCCACCCCTCCAAAAAACCACTTTGTAATCATAGACTCTTACAAAATACTGACATGATAGGTTAAAGAATTGTGATAGGGTTCTTTTCTGCATCTTTATATTCACCCTTCCCTTCATTTGATACATCCTGTTAAATGCTTATCTTGTGCCAGATACTATTCTAGAATCAGGCAATATGACAATTTAAAAAAAGAGACAAAAATGCTTTACCTTAAGAAGTTTAAATTCTAGTTGGTGAGCAATAATATTAAAAATTAAAAAATAAATTAAAAAATAAAAATAAATAAATACAAATTATTAGTATTTTAGATGCACATTATAGAGCACAACAAAACAAGGATGTGAGCTATATGCATATTTTAAAGAATTAAAATAGAAAATATATTCAATACCCCAAAAGTACTTCAGAAACCTTTTATCTATAGAATAAAAATTTCTTTTGCAATCTGCCTGTGGAATTTCCAGCTTACACAAAAGTCTACTAAATGTCAAAGTTGTCCATGAAATGTAGGGCACTTTAATATTAGGGATATCTCCAGGTAACTTCAGTGTCTGAGAGTAATTACTCTGTGTCTCTCCTTAACTATCCTAGTC
This sequence comes from Mustela nigripes, assembly GCF_022355385.1. Taxonomy (NCBI): domain Eukaryota; kingdom Metazoa; phylum Chordata; class Mammalia; order Carnivora; family Mustelidae; genus Mustela; species Mustela nigripes. The sequence goes on along the minus strand of NC_081561.1, from coordinate 42,072,809 downwards.
TACATTATCTCTACCTAGAGGAATGTAGTTTAAATAAACATTGTTGGCCACTTTGCAGAAGAAATAATATTTCATAAGAGGAGACAGTGGGAAGGAAATTTCCATCCCGTTTGCCTTGAACACCCGGTCTTAAGAATGGTGCCATGAAAACAGAGGCATATTTTGGAAACTGTGTTTGATTTTATGTGGATTTCAGTTGAATTTTTAATTTTTTTTCTCAATTACATTTCCCCCCCTAAACTGTTGACAAAATTTTCCATATGCATGAACCATCCCTATGCAAAATAGAGAGCAAATATATTGATAGACAAGTTAAATATCAGCATTTTAGGAACCTGATATTTTGAATCATTGTCATAACTTGTCTACTCAATAATACTCAACTCATAACTCATAACTCGTCTACTCATTCAATAATAACAACAAACTGATGAAAATAGAACTTGAAAATAGAATCCTTACTGATAATAGATACACCTTCATGTATTTTTTGACATTCTAATTAATATTTTATAATTTAAAGTAAAAGCTTTAATCATTTAATCTATTTTACTAAAAGATAAAATATAGGGATGCCTGGGTGGCTTAGTGGGTTAAACCTCTTCCTTCAGCTCAGGTCATAATTCCAGGGTCCTGGGATCGAGCCCCACATCAGGCTCTCTGCTCAGCGGGGAGCCTGCTTCCTCCTCTCTCTGCCTGCCTCTCTGCCTACTTGTGATCTCCTCTCTGTCTATTGTGATCTGTCTCTCGCTCTATTAGATAACTATATAAAATATATATTTTTTAAAAAGATAAAATATAGTAAAAATGTCATTAGTTTTTCAACAAAAATATATTGAAATATTTTCTATTGGCTAAAATATTGTATTAGAAATGGAATATTTAAAGATTTAAAGTATCTATTGATTTTAGACTAAAGACTCGATATAAGATATAGTGAGCATTCATCTTAGACAATTATGATTTCCATTTATTTCAGTGTGTAATACATATTGTAATAAGTTGTATTTCACACAGACACATGCATACACACCCACACATACACAGAAAAATATAATGGATTTATTTGCTTCTTTGCTCCAGACAATAGAGACTTAAATGCTGTATGGATGGTTAGGTATATACATATATGCATGTGTATGTGAACTATAGATTTTTGACTTGTACTTAATTAAGAAAAATACTTGGGGCGCCTGGGTGGCTCAGTGGTTTGGGCTGCTGCCTTTGGCTGGGGTCATGATCTCAGGGTCCTGGGATCGAGCCCCGCATCGGGCTCCCTGCTCCGCAGGAAGCCTGCTTCCCTCTCTCTCTCTCTCTCTCTCTCTCTCTGCCTGCCTCTCTGCCTACTTGTGATCTCTGTCTGTCAAATAAATAAATAAAAAATCTTTAAAAAAAGAAAAAAAATACTAGGTAGCATTAAGGAGAACATAATGGTTACAGGAAAATTTTCTATGAAACACAACTTTGGTGTGTAGAGTAAGAGAGGAAATTCAACTTATATAGTATTTTTACCTTCCAAAGCTTGAGAAAACCATACATAAACACTGTTGTGTGCAATTACAAATATATTTCAGAAGCGTTGGAGATTTTCTTTAAATTTCTGTGTTCATGCTTATCTTAGTGCAGATAAAATCTTTGAAAGCAGATTTGTCCAAGTAGTTGTTCACTCTTTTAAATAGGAAAAACACATTTCAAATATATTTGATCATTGCCAAATGCTTGAAAAGTTCATATATTAAGAAATGGTATAAATAATACCTTTGGGTTTTCTCTGCATATTAGGCTATATCCTGTTGTCTTGGTCCAGTGTTGTTAAAGATTTGTATTGCTTTCAAATTTCGCATAAAAATTACTCCGATCATGTGTCTTTGAGAACATACAGTGTTAGTCTCTAGAGAACTGAAGAAGTCTAATTATTTTTTCCCCACATTTCAAAAGAGTAAAAAGAGGATATATGTTTTCTGTTTAATATCTCAAAAGATGAAGACTTTCTTTTTCCATATTATTATGATGCTTAACTCATAAGCTGTTTGTACATTTGAGTTATGCTGAATAATTAGACATCTGTCTAGATAATGAAAACACTGTGGGTTTTCTTTCCCAATTTCATGAACATACAAATGAAAACAAAAAATTTTTATGGTACGAATTATAAGAATTAGAAGCCACATTCTCCAGTTATCTCTGCTAATTATTTACCTGTTATTATTTAGTAACTTCATAATGATGTTATAGTTAAGTTGAAACTACACTACTTTATCACATGCAGTAAAAAATCTTAAAACTAGGGTGCCTGGGTGGCTAAGTGGGTTAAAGCCTCTGCCTTCAGAGTCCTGGGATCAAGCCCTGCATTGGGCTCTCTGCTCAGCAGGGAGCCTGCTTCCCTCTCTCTCTCTGCCTGCCTCTCTGCCTACTTGTGATCTCTCTCTGTCTGTCGAATACATAAATAAAATCTTCAAAAAAAAAATAATCTTAAGACTGAGAAAGAGAATAACTTGATAATCACATGAAATATCTTTGTGCCTTTATGCATGTACATTCAAAAGATTAGGGAAATAGAAAATGTGTAATTGCAGAACTATTAATTACTGCTTTTTCTAATTTATTGTTGGCACGTGAATAGTATAGGTTTTAAATGATAATAGTACTGTTTGGGTTGAATTGTGTTTCCTTGAAGTACTGAATTCTTGTTAATGATACTGTTCAGTGTTAAACAGTCAAACGTGTTGTTTAGTGTTGAAATGCACACTGATACTCGTAATATAGTTTGAAATGCAGAGAGTAGTAAAATAATCTGATAATCCCTGTTAATCTTCAGGCAGTGGTTTACATTTTCATAAAAATATTCTTACTCTCTTTAGACCTCATGTTTTAGGGATGGTAATGGTTTTTAAATGTTGCAAGACACTGTGTTATGTTGTTGTATTTTACCCTGAAATTTCCTCACACTTCTAGAAATAGCCCTTTATTAGAATAACAAAAAAAAATTCTAGTTGTATGTTTCCTGTTTCCTGCCAGTGCCCTAATTGAGAAAGTCATTGGTATGAGAGTGTGCTCCAGGACACATACCCTACAAATGGAATTTTGAGATTAGATTGTCACATATTTGATGACAGAAAACTGACCTCCTTGATTGTGGTAAATGGGACATTGACAGTCATTGATCACCCTTAAAATACAGTGCTGAAGAACTCTGTTGTATGGCAAGTTAAAGGGAGATTAACTCACCACAACTTAATTACTGTGGCAGCCATGACAATAACACAGATTGTGGGTGGTGTGGCTCTTTTGCCTGAACTGGAGAGAAAGAACAAAAACTAGAGACTGACTAAATGTTGACAGTTGCTTCTTTCTTACCTTGTGTTTTGTCTTGATTAAACTTTAGTCCGGCTTCTCTCTTTCCTACAGTCTCCTGAACTCTGTGTTCCCTTAGCCCTATGCAAGCTGTAAAAAAAGTAGAATGTGACCCCTTTATCAAGTTGTTCTGGGAATCAGCTCAACAAAGTGAGATCTTTTTTCTATCTCACCCAGTGATCATTTCCTCTTGCTTGTCTAGCTTCCTCTGAGAAAATTTTGCTTATCTCTACTTGTTCTTCCTTTAATCTGTTAAACAAACAAATTTACTCTGTTTGATTTTCAGATGATTATGGATTTCTGAGATTGGAACACTTTCCTCTTATGAATAAATTCTCTCTTAATCTAAGTACAGCTTTATTTATTTATTTATTTATTTATTTATTCTCACAGTGTCTGGTGCTATGATGTGGGCAGAATGATGAAGGCCCTCAGACCTTGATGTTTTCACCCAAATATTCATGCCAACTTCGACCCTTTTTGTCCTTCTGGCCTGGTTGCAGAAATTGAGATCTCTGATGGTGAGTAACAATCCAGTGCTCTGGACATTTGTCTGTAGCTGCATAATACTGAGTTACTTCAATTCTACTAAATGGTGCCCTTGCTGGTACTTTCCTAACTGATCAGGACTCTTTCTGGTTTTTGTTTTTGTTTTTCCTATTTGTGCAGGACTTTTCCTGGCTCTTCTATGTTGACTGAGATGCTTCCTGAATGGAATTATTCTTGGTTCTTTTGAGGGAAGATTTAATCCCTAGCCCTTTCTATCGAGCAGGATTCTTTTGGCCACTCTTCTCCTCAGGAGACAACTTCCTGGATGAAAGTGCTTTTGGTTCTTCCAAGTGAAGATTTACTCCCTGACTCTGAAGCAGGAATACTCAGCTCTTTTGTGAGGCCTTTCTTTTTTTCCCTTCTCATCCAATTGCTCAGAGCAAGCCTTCCAGCTTCTCAATGAGGACTGCCCTAGAAACTCAGGTGGAAATTGTTCATGGCGCTGTTTTTTCCTATCTGATCCTGCTCTCTCCTAGGTCACCTCAATTACTGGGTGGAATTACCACTTTCCAACCTCCAGCAATCCATGTGCTTCACCACTATAGCACTAATTATTTTCTGTACCTTCAGAATGGCAAAATTTTACTAAGGATAATTTAGAATAGCAATGACAACTTTTGGGCTCTTGCTATCTCTGCAAGCTGTCCACCTTAAAGACCTCTTGAATTTAAGGAATTCCAGAATCCCCCCTAGATAATGTCTGCTTTCTTTATTTGATATGAAGAAGTCAGAAAATGGTTCTCCCAATTAAATTTCAAGCAGGCCCTTCAGCAACATACCTTATCTGAACGTATTCAATCATTTAATGACCACCTGTCTTCTGATGCTACTACTTCTTTTTCTCTCATATCTAAGACTTTATTACCCTCCATACTTTTCCTTCTCTTTTGTTCCTCCAAACACGTTTCTGTCTACCCCACCAAATGAACTTTACACAATGTAACTTACATTGTACTACTTCTCTCCCTAGAAACTATGGTTTTCTCTTACTCGACTCATAGCACAACCTCACAACCCTAATTTGATTGCTGGTTATATGCTCACTTTCCTTTGGAATCCCTAGGTTTCCTCCAAATTCCTGTGTCTGTTTCATATTTAAGGGAATTCTTTGTGTTATCACTTGAGGATATTTTTTTTTTTTTTTTTTTTTTTTTTTT